>NC_135954.1:113311743-113396660 GCF_053455715.1 Rhinoraja longicauda | reverse complement strand
GTGTTACAGTACTGGGAGAATTTGACAGTAGTGCCTTGAGTCGACCGGCTGGTCGAGAATAGTACCAAGTGCCTTGTGTCTTCGGGGTTGGTCGAGACAAGTGCCCTGTGCCCTGTCGACCGACTGATTGAGACTAGAGCTTAGTGCCTTGTGTTTCTGGCTGGTCAAAGCAAGTGGCTCGTGCCTTGTCTCAACCAGCTGGTCAAGACGTGCCTTGTGCCTTGTTTTGACCAACGGATCGAGACAAGTGCCTCGTGCCTTGCATTGACCAGCTGGTCGAGTTAAGTGCTTAGTGCCTTGGGTCGACCGGCTGGTCGAAACATGAGCAAGTGCCTTGTGCCTACTGGCTGGTCGATACAGGTGCCTAGTACCTTGTTTCAACCAACTGGTCGAGACAAGTGCCTGGTGCCTTGTGTTACCGGCTGGTCGAGACAAGTGCCTGGTGCCTTGTGTTACCGGCTGTTCAAAGCAAGTGGCTCGTGCCTTGTCTTGACTAGCTGGTCAAGATGTGCCTTGTGCCTTCTTTCAACCAGCTGGTTGAGACAAGTGCCCAGTGCCCTCTGTCAAACCGAGCTGGTCAAGTTTAGTGCCTAGTGCCTTGTGTCGACCGACTGGTCGAGACAAGTGTCTAGAGCTTTGTGTCAACCAGCTGGTCGAGACATGTGCCTAGTGCATTGTGTTGAACGGCTGGTCAAAGCAAGTACCAAGTGCCTTTTGCCTACTGGCTGGTCGAGACAAGTACCTGGTGTCGACCGGCTGGTCAATGGTCAACCTAGTACATTGTGTCTACCGGCTGGTCGAGATAAGTGCCTCGAGCACTGTGTTGACCTGGCTGGTCACGTTTAGTGCCTAATGCCTTCTGTCGACCGGCTGGTCAAGTGTCTAGTGTTTTGTGTCAACCAGCTGACCTAGACAAGTGCCTCGTGCCTTGTGTCAAACTGCTGGTCGAGACAAGTGCCCTGTGTCTACCAGCTGGTTGAGACAAGTGCCTTGTGCCTACAGGCTGGTTGAGACAAGTGCCTAGTGCCCTGTGTCGACCGGCTGGTCAAAGCAAGTGCCTGGTGCCTTGTCTAGACTAGCTGGTCGAGACAAGTTCCTGGTGCCTTGTGTCGACCGACTGATCAAGACTAGTGTCTAGTGCCTTGTGTCGACCGGCTGATCGAGACAAGTGCCAAGGGCCTTGTTTAAACCAGCTGGTCGAGACAAGTGCCCAGTGCCTTGTGTTACCGGCTGGTCGAGACAAGTGCCCAGTGCCTTGTGTTACCGGCTGGTCGAAACAAGTGCCTAGTGCCTTGTGTTATCGACTGGTTGATGCAAGTGCCCAGTGCCTTGTGTCTACCGGCTGGTCGAGACAAGTGCCTCGTGCATTGTTTCTACCAGCTGGTTGAGACAAGTGCCTAGTGCCTTGTGTTACCGGATGGTCGAGACAAGTGTGTACCTTGTGATACCAGCTGGTCAAAGCAAGTGCCAAGTGCCTAGTGCCATCCAGCTGGTCGAGACAAGTGTCTAGTGCCTTGTGTCGACCGGCTGGTCAAGTTAAGTGCCTGGTGCCTTGTGTTGACTGGCTGGTCGAGACAAGTGACTGATCAAAATGGCAGAAGAGTTGAACAAGTACTTCGGATCTGTCTTCACTAAGGAAGACACAAACAATCTCCCAGATATACTAGAGGACAGAGGATCTAGGGGGATAGAGGAACTAAAAGAAATTTGCATTAGGCGAGAAATAGTATTGGGTAGACTGATGGGACTGAAGGTAGATAAATCCCCTGGGCCTGATGGTCTGTATCCCAGGGTCCTCAGGGAGGTGGCTCTAGAAATTGTGGACGCATTGGTGATCATTTTTCAATGTTCAGGATCAGTTCCTGTGGATTGGAGGGTAGCTAATGTTATCCCACTTTTCAAGAAAGGAGCGAGGGAAAAAACGGGGAATTATAGACCAGTTAGTCTGACATCAGTGGTGGGGAAGATGCTGGAGTCAATTATTAAAGAGGTAATAACAGTGCATTTGGATAGCAGTAAAATGATAAGTCCAAGTCAGCATGAATTTATGAAAGGGAAATCATGCTTCACTAATCTTCTGGAATTTTTTGAGGATGTGACAAGTAAAATGGATGAAAGGGAGCCAGTGGATGTAGTGTATCTAGACTTTCAGAAAGCCTTTGATAAGGTCCCACACAGGAGATTGGTGAGCAAAATTAGAGCACATGGTATTGGGGGTAGGGTGTTGACATGGATAGAAAATTGGTTGGCAGACAGGAAACAAAGAGTAAGAGTAAACGGGTCCTTTTCAGAATAGCAGGCAGTGGCGAGGGGAATGCGGCAAGGCTCAGTGTTGGGGCCGCAACTGTTTACCATATATATTAATGATTTGGAGGAAGAATTTAGAAGTAACACTAGCAAGTTTGCAGATGACACAAAGCTGGGTGGCAGTGTGAACTGTGAAGAGGATGTTAGGAGGTTGCAGGGTGACCTGGACAGGTTGAGTGAGTGGGCAGATGCGTGGCAAATGCAGTATAATATAGTTAAATGTGAGGTTATCCACTTTGGCGGTAAAAACACGGAGGCAGATTATTATCTCGATGGTGTGAGGTTAGGTAAGGGGGAGGTGCAGCGAGACTTGGGTGTCCTTGCACACCAGTCACTGAAAGTTGGCGTGCAGGTACAGCAGGCAGTGAAGAAAGCTAATGTTCTGGACTCCCCCAACATCGGGAACCATTTTGCGGCATCTAGCCTGTCCAATCCCTTAAGAATTTTATATGTTTCTATAAGATCCCCTCTCATCCTTCTAAATTCCAGCGAATACAAGCCCAGTCGACCCATTCTTTCATCATATGTCAGTCCTGCCATCCCGGGAATTAACCTGGTGAACCTACGCTGCACTCCCTCAATAGCAAGAATGTCCTTCCATAAATTAGGAGACCAAAATTGCACACAATACTCCAGGTGTGGTCTCACCAGGGCCCTGCACATCTGCAGTAGGACCTCCTTGCTCCTAAACTCAAATCCTCTCGCAATGAAGGCCAACTTGGAGATATTGCATCCATTAGCTTTCTTCACTGCCTGCTGTACCTGCGTGCTTACCTTCAGTGACTGATGTACAAGGACACCCAGGTCTCATTGCACGTCCCCTTCTCCAAAACTGACCATTCAGGTAATAATCTGCCTTCCTGTTCTTGCCACCAAAGTGGATAACCTCACATTTATCCACATTATGCTGCATCTGCCATGCGTCTGCCCATTCGCCCAACTTATCCAAGTCACCCTGCAGCCTCATAGCATCCTCCTCGCAGCTCACACACAAACTCGGACATATCATATCATATCATATATATACAGCCGGAAACAGGCCTTTTCGGCCCTCCATGTCCGTGCCGCCCAGTGATCCCCGTACATTAACACTATCCTACACCCACTAGGGACAATTTTTACATTCACCCAGCCAATTAACCTACATACCTGTACGTCTTTGGAGTGTGGGAGGAAACCGAAGATCTCGGAGAAAACCCACGCAGGTCACGGGGAGAACGTACAAACTCCTTACAGTGCAGCACCCGTAGTCAGGATCGAACCTGAGTCTCAGGCGCTGCATTCGCTGTAAAGCAGCAACTCATGTTGGCCTTCATAACGAGAGGATTTCAGTATAGGAGTAAAGAGGTCCTTCTGCAGTTGTATAGGGCCCTGGTAAGACCACATCTGGAGTATTGTGTACAGTTTTGGTCTCCTAATTTGAGGAAGGACATCCTTGTAATTGAGGCAGTGCAGCGTAGGTTCACGAGATTGATCCCTGGGATGGCGGGACTGTCATATGAGGAAAGATTGAAAAGACTAGGCTTGTATTCACTGGAGTTTAGAAGGATGAGAGGGGATCTTATAGAAACATATAAAATTATAAAAGGACTGGACAAGCTAGATGCAGGAAAAATGTTCCCAATTTTGGGTGAGTCCAGAACCAGGGGCCACAGAATAAAGGGGAGGCCATTTAAAACTGAGGTGAGAAGGAACTTTAAAAGAGAGTTAGATAGAGCTCTAGGGGCTAGTGGAATCAAGGGATATGGGGAGAAGGCAGGCACGGGTTACTGATTGTGGATGATCAGCCATAATCACAATGAATGGCGGTGCTGGCTCGAAGGGCCGAATGGCCTCCTCCTGCACCTATTTTCTATGTTTCTCTGTTTTAAAGTCAGCGTGGATTTATGATGGGAAAATCATGCTTGACTAATTATTTGAGGAGGTAACAAGTAGAATAGATAAGGGAGAGCCAGTGGATGTGATGTATCTGGACTTTCAAAAACCCTTTGACAAGGTCCCACACAAGAGCAAAATTCGAGCATGTGGTATTGGGGGTAGGGTGTTGACATGGATAAAGAACTGATTGGCAGACAGGAAGCAAAGAGTAGGAATTAACTTCAGAATGGCAGGCAGTGACTAGTGGGGCGCCGCAAGGCTCGGTGCTGGGACCGCAGCTATTTGATATATATATTAACCATTTGGACGAGGGAATTAAATGCAACATGTCCGAGTTTGTGTGTGAGCTGCGAGGAGGATGCTATGAGGCTGCAGGGTGACTTGGACAGGTTGGGTGAGTGGGCAGACGCATGGCAGATGCAGTATGTGGATAAATGTGAGGTTATCCACTTTGGTGGCAAGAACAGGAAGGCAGATTATTACCTGAATGGTCAGTGTTGGAGAAGGGGACGTGCAATGAGGCCTGGGTGTCCTTGTACATCAGTCACTGAAGGTAAGCACGCAGGTACAGCAGGCAGTGAAGAAAGCTAATGGATGCAATATCTCCAAGTTGGCCTTCATTGCGAGAGGATTTGAGTTTCGGAGCAAGGAGGTCCTACTGCAGATGTACAGGGCCCTGGTGAGACGGCACCTGGAGTTTTGTGTGCAATTTTGGTCTCCTAATTTATGGAAGGACATTCTTGCTATTGAGGGAGTGCAGCGTAGGTTCACCAGGTTAATTCCTGGGATGGCAGGACTGACATATGATGAAAGAATGGGTCGACTGGGCTTGTATTCGCTGGAATTTAGAAGGATGAGAGGGGATCTTATAGAAACATATAAAATTCTTAAGGGATTGGACAGGCTAGATGCCGCAAAATGGTTCTCGATGTTGGGGGAGTCCAGAACCAGGGGTCACAGTTTAAGAATAAGGGGTAGGCCATGTAGGACTGAGATGAGGAAAAACATTTTCACCCAGAGAGTTGTGAATCAGTGGAATTCCCTGCCACAGAAGGCAGTGGAGGCCAATTCTCTGGATGTTTTTAAGAGAGAGTTAGATTTAGCTCTTTGGGCTGAGGGAATCAAGGGATATGGGGAATAAGCCGGAACGGTGTACTGATTTTGGATGATCAGCCATGATCATATTGAATGGCAGTGCTGGCTCGATGGGCCGAATGGCCTACTCCTGCATCTAGGTTTCGTGGGGGGGGGGGGGGGGGGGAGCAAGAGAAAACCGTCCCGAGTCGCAAGGAATGCTGAAAACCACAGTGGGGGGTGTTGTGTTTGCCAGAATTTGCAGCTGAAGGAGATGAGATGGAGCCGTTCACACCTTTTTTTCACTTGTGTCATCACCATGGTTCGCAAGGTTTCACATCTCCAGCCTTGGAGAAGCTGCCTTGCCTGTATTTGTGAGATGCAGGCAGGCTCTGTCTGCACAGGGCCTCACCTCAGAGGGTTCACTCTTTTTTGAAACCCTTCAATTTGTGCTCGCCCCATGCATGCGATCAGGACCCATCCCAACACAACACAACAATACACTGGAATTTAGAAGGATGAGAGGGGATTATTAAGGGGTTGGACACGTTAGAGGCAGGAAACATGTTCCCAATGTTGGGGGGAGTCCAGAACAAGGGGCCACAGTTTTAAGAATAAGGGATCGGCCATTTAGAACGGAGATGAGGAAATACTTTTTCAGTCAGAGAGTTGTGAATCTGTGGAATTCTCTGCCTCAGAAGGCAGTGGAGGCCAATTCTCTGAATGCATTCAAGAGAGAGCTAGATAGAGCTCTTAAGGATAGTGGAGTCAGGGGGTATGGGGAGAAGGCAGGAACGGGATACTGATTGATAATGATCAGCCATGATCACATTGAATGGCGGTGCTGGCTCGAAGGGCTGAATGGCCTCCTCCTGCACCTATTGCCTATTGTTTATTGTCTATAACCCAACCCATTGGATTGTCCAATTTGAGGTCTAAAGATCTCGATACTATGGTTGCGTGGTCACAACAACGGGGGATGCAGTTCAAACCTTCCAAATGTGAAACCATGCGTGTCACCAGGAGGAGTAAACCAGGCGAAACATCATACAATATCCTTGGTGCCACCATTGAAGAATCCAAACAGACCAAGTATCTTGGCATCAAATTACAGAACGATCGGACATGTTGGCCTTCATAACGAGAGGATTTCAGTATAGGAGTAAAGAGGTCCTTCTGCAGTTGTATAGGGCCCTGGTAAGACCATATCTGGAGTATTGTGTACAGTTTTGGTCTCCTAATTTGAGGAAGGACATCCTTGTAATTGAGGCAGTGCAGCGTAGGTTCACGAGATTGATCCCTGGGATGGCGGGACTGTCATATGAGGAAAGATTGAAAAGACTAGGCTTGTATTCACTGGAGTTTAGAAGGATGAGAGGGGATCTTATAGAAACATATAAAATTATAAAAGGACTGGACAAGCTAGATGCAGGAAAAATGTTCCCAAGTTGGGCGAGTCCAGAACCAGGGGCCACAGAATAAAGGGGAGGCCATTTAAAACTGAGGTGAGAAGGAACTTTTTCACCCAGAGTGTTGTGAATTTGTGGAATTCTCTGCCACAGAAGGCAGTGGAGGCCAATTGACTGGATGGATTTAAAAGAGAGTTAGATAGAGCTCTAGGGGCTAGTGGAATCAAGGGATATGGGGAGAAGGCAGGCACGGGTTATTGATTGTGGATGATCAGCCATAATCACAATGAATGGCGGTGCTGGCTCGAAGGGCCGAATGGCCTCCTCCTGCACCTATTTTCTATGTTTCTCTGTTTTAAAGTCAGCGTGGATTTATGATGGGAAAATCATGCTTGACTAATTATTTGAGGAGGTAACAAGTAGAATAGATAAGGGAGAGCCAGTGGATGTGATGTATCTGGACTTTCAAAAACCCTTTGACAAGGTCCCACACAAGAGCAAAATTCGAGCATGTGGTATTGGGGGTAGGGTGTTGACATGGATAAAGAACTGATTGGCAGACAGGAAGCAAACAGTAGGAATTAACTTCAGAATGGCAGGCAGTGACTAATGGGGCGCCGCAAGGCTCGGTGCTGGGACCGCAACTATTTGATATATATATTAACCATTTGGACGAGGGAATTAAATGCAACATGTCCGAGTTTGTGTGTGATCTGCGAGGAGGATGCTATGAGGCTGCAGGGTGACTTGGACAGGTTGGGTGAGTGGGCAGACGCATGGCAGATGCAGTATGTGGATAAATGTGAAGTTATCCACTTTGGTGGCAAGAACAGGAAGGCAGATTATTACCTGAATGGTCAGTTTTGGAGAAGGGGAGGTACAACGGACCTGGGTGTCCTTGTACATCAGTCACTGAAGGTAAGCACGCAGGTACAGCAGGCAGTGAAGAAAGCGAATGGATGCAATATCTCCAAGTTGGCCTTCATTGCGAGAGGATTTGAGTTTAGGAGCAAGGAGGTCCTACTGCAGATGTACAGGGCCCTGGTGAGACGGCACCTGGAGTATTGTGTGCAATTTTGGTCTCCTAATTTATGGAAGGACATTCTTGCTATTGAGGGAGTGCAGTGTAGGTTCACCAGGTTAATTCCCGGGATGGCAGGACTGACATATGATGAAAGAATGGGTCGACTGGGCTTGTATTCGCTGGAATTTAGAAGGATGAGAGGGGATCTTATAGAAACATATAAAATTCTTAAGGGATTGGACAGGCTAGATGCCGCAAAATGGTTCTCGATGTTGGGGGAGTCCAGAACCAGGGGTCACAGTTTAAGAATAAGGGGTAGGCCATGTAGGACTGAGATGAGGAAAAACTTTTTCACCCAGAGAGTTGTGAATCTGTGGAATTCCCTGCCACAGAAGGCAGTGGAGGCCAATTCTCTGGATGTTTTTAAGAGATAGTTAGATTTAGCTCTTTGGGCTGAGAAAATCAAGGGATATGGGGAATAAGCCGGAACGGTGTACTGATTTTGGATGATCAGCAATGATCATATTGAATGGCGGTGCTGGCTCGATGGGCCGAATGGCCTACTCCTGCATCTAGGCTTCGTGGGGGGGGGGGGGGGGAGCAAGAGAAAACCGTCCCGAGTCGCAAGGAATGCTGAAAACCACAGTGGGGGGTGTTGTGTTTGCCAGAATTTGCAGCTGAAGGAGATGAGATGGAGCCGTTCACACCTTTTTTTCACTTGTGTCATCACCATGGTTCGCAAGGTTTCACATCTCCAGCCTTGGAGAAGCTGCATTGCCTGTATTTGTGAGATGCAGGCAGGCTCTGTCTGCACAGGGCCTCACCTCAGAGGGTTCACTCTTTTTTGAAACCCTTCAATTTGTGCTCGCCCCATGCATGCGATCAGGACCCATCCCAACACAACACAACAATACACTGGAATTTAGAAGGATGAGAGGGGATTATTAAGGGGTTGGACACGTTAGAGGCAGGAAACATGTTCCCAATGTTGGGGGGAGTCCAGAACCAGGGGCCACAGTTTTAAGAATAAGGGATCGGCCATTTAGAACGGAGATGAGGAAATACTTTTTCAGTCAGAGAGTTGTGAATCTGTGGAATTCTCTGCCTCAGAAGGCAGTGGAGGCCAATTCTCTGAATGCATTCAAGAGAGAGCTAGATAGAGCTCTTAAGGATAGTGGAGTCAGGGGGTTTGGGGAGAAGGCAGGAACGGGATACTGATTGATAATGATCAGCCATGATCACATTGAATGGCGGTGCTGGCTCGAAGGGCTGAATGGCCTCCTCCTGCACCTATTGCCTATTGTTTATTGTCTATAACCCAACCCATTGGATTGTCCAATTTGAGGTCTAAAGATCTCGATACTATGGTTGCGTGGTCACAACAACGGGGGATGCAGTTCAAACCTTCCAAATGTGAAACCATGCGTGTCACCAGGAGGAGTAAACCAGGCGAAACATCATACAATATCCTTGGTGCCACCATTGAAGAATCCAAACAGACCAAGTATCTTGGCATCAAATTACAGAACGATCGGACATGTTGGCCTTCATAACGAGAGGATTTCAGTATAGGAGTAAAGAGGTCCTTCTGCAGTTGTATAGGGCCCTGGTAAGACCACATCTGGAGTATTGTGTACAGTTTTGGTCTCCTAATTTGAGGAAGGACATCCTTGTAATTGAGGCAGTGCAGCGTAGGTTCACGAGATTGATCCCTGGGATGGCGGGACTGTCATATGAGGAAAGATTGAAAAGACTAGGCTTGTATTCACTGGAGTTTAGAAGGATGAGAGGGGATCTTATAGAAACATGTAAAATTATAAAAGGACTGGACAAGCTAGATGCAGGAAAAATGTTCCCAAGTTGGGCGAGTCCAGAACCAGGGGCCACAGAATAAAGGGGAGGTCATTTAAAACTGAGGTGAGAAGGAACTTTTTCACCCAGAGAGTTGTGAATTTGTGGAATTCTCTGCCACAGAGGGCAGTGGAGGCCAATTGACTGGATGGATTTAAAAGAGAGTTAGATAGAGCTCTATGGGCTAGTGGAATCAAGGGATATGGGGAGAAGGCAGGCACGGGTTACTGATTGTGGATGATCAGCCATAATCACAATGAATGGCGGTGCTGGCTCGAAGGGCCGAATGGCCTCCTCCTGCACCTATTTTCTATGTTTCTCTGTTTTAAAGTCAGCGTGGATTTATGATGGGAAAATCATGCTTGACTAATTATTTGAGGAGGTAACAAGTAGAATAGATAAGGGAGAGCCAGTGGATGTGATGTATCTGGACTTTCAAAAACCCTTTGACAAGGTCCCACACAAGAGCAAAATTCGAGCATGTGGTATTGGGGGTAGGGTGTTGACATGGATAAAGAACTGATTGGCAGACAGGAAGCAAAGAGTAGGAATTAACTTCAGAATGGCAGGCAGTGACTAGTGGGGCGCCGCAAGGCTCGGTGCTGGGACCGCAGCTATTTGATATATATATTAACCATTTGGACGAGGGAATTAAATGCAACATGTCCGAGTTTGTGTGTGAGCTGCGAGGAGGATGCTATGAGGCTGCAGGGTGACTTGGACAGGTTGGGTGAGTGGGCAGACGCATGGCAGATGCAGTATGTGGATAAATGTGAGGTTATCCACTTTGGTGGCAAGAACAGGAAGGCAGATTATTACCTGAATGGTCAGTTTTGGAGAAGGGGACGTGCAATGAGGCCTGGGTGTCCTTGTACATCAGTCACTGAAGGTAAGCACGCAGGTACAGCAGGCAGTGAAGAAAGCTAATGGATGCAATATCTCCAAGTTGGCCTTCATTGCGAGAGGATTTGAGTTTCGGAGCAAGGAGGTCCTACTGCAGATGTACAGGGCCCTGGTGAGACGGCACCTGGAGTTTTGTGTGCAATTTTGGTCTCCTAATTTATGGAAGGACATTCTTGCTATTGAGGGAGTGCAGTGTAGGTTCACCAGGTTAATTCCCGGGATGGCAGGACTGACATATGATGAAAGAATGGGTCGACTGGGTGCCACCATTGAAGAATCCAAACAGACCAAGTATCTTGGCATCAAATTACAGAACGATCTATGTTGGAATGGCCAGACTCATCGTGCAACGGTGAAAGCAACAGGTGTCCTAGATTTTCTCGCAACTTTTATCATTGTTCAACTTCTATCAAGGAGAAGTTATCCTTGACCCTTTCCTTGTGGGACCTCATTTGGGCTATGCAGTTACAGCATGGGACCCATACACAAATAGAAACATTTCTTCCACCGAACGTGTCCAAAGACAGGCAGCTGGATTTGTCACAAATACCTATGAGAGAGAAGCGAGTGTTGCCAAACTTCTAAATTCATTGGGGTGGAAGCCGCTCCAAGACAGACGTAAAGCCCACCGTTTGACCTGTTTTTACAAAATGTTAAATGGTCAGCTCGACATAGATAACCACATCTACACCAAACCCAAACTCTATCAGGAGCAGACCACCAGGGCATTTGATTCAATTCGAGATACCAGCTGCCAAGACAGATGTGTACAGCAATTCGTTCTTCAAAGGCTCAATTAAAGCATGGAATAGTCTTCACCCTACTCTAGTTACTCAACCAGACGCAACTACATTTAAGGCAGCTCTTCTTCTCCAAGAAGCCCTTCTTGCTTAAGTCCACACTCCCGTTTAAATTCCATTTGGGATATTTTGGAGGACCAAGAACCAAGAAAACTCAACAGCCCACCCTTGTCTCCCTCTCGCTCCCATTGGCAAGCACAATTTATTTCAAGGGGGCTAGAATACAAAAGCAGAGATGTAATGCTGAGGCCCTGGGGCGCTGGTCAGGCCACATTCGGAGCAATTTTGGGAATCACATCTGACAAAGGACGTGCTGGCTCTGCACGAGGGTCCAGAGGAGGTTTACAAGAATGATCCTAGGAATGAGTAGGTTGACCAATGATGAGTGTTTGTGGGCACTGGGCCTGTACTCTCTGGAGTTCAGAAGGACGAGGGGGGACCTGATTGCAACTTAGCGTACTGTGAAAGGCCAGGATAGAGTGGATGTTTCCCCTCGTGGGAGAGCCTCGGGGAGAGGCCTCACCTCAGAATCAAAAGAAGGAGATGAGGAGGAATTTCTTCAGGCACAAGGCGGAGAATCCGTGGAATTCTGTGCCGCAGAAATCAATGGATATTTTTAAGGCAGAGATAGATAAGAGTGATTCCCGATTAGTACGGGACAGATCAGCCGCGATGGAATGGCGGAGTGGACTTGATGGGCCGAATGGCCTAATTCTGCTCCTATCACTTATGACTTACCTGTGTCCAACCTGGATGTGCACCACTATCTTTGCTCACTATCTCCCGCCCCTTCGTCCAACCCCCCCCTAACCCGGCCACCTCCACCGATATTCCTTCCTGCGGCCTCACATTTCACCGCTAACCCGTGGCGCTCCATCGCCTATTTATCTCAGGGCCCTTTAGGCCTAACTCAGGCTTTAGGCCTAACTCAGTCGGAACATCCACCTTCTCCAGAGGCGCTGGCTGAGTCACTGCAGTGCTTTGTGTGTGTGAGTGTTTTGTGTGCGACCAGCAGCATCTGCAGTTCCCTGTGTCCAGAGGAACGATTGCCCCCCTCCCCGTTTATCGGCCCCTCAGGCCCGCAGACACCTTGGCCGCTAGTAACCAAAGGGAGACTTTGGTCGCTCTTTTGCTTCAGTTTTCTTCAGGTCTCCTGGAGCAGCAGCGTCTCAGCGGCGGAGGGGAAGAGACTTGACAAGCCGGTCAGGAAGGCCAGCTCTGTCCTGGGTTGCCCTGCCCCTTCGACTCAGTGCAGGCAGTAGGAGAGAGGAGGATGATGGCAAAGCTAACATCGCTGCTGGACAACGACTCCCACCCCATGCACGACACTGTCACTGCACTGAGTAGCCCCTTCAGTGACAGACTCCTTCACCCCAAGTGCGTGAAGGAGAGATATCGGAGCAAATAAAGGAATATATTATTATTATTATTGTGTAGTGGGTCTGGGCGCAGTAGGAATCAGGCAAGACGCCAGGTAGATATTAACAGTAATGTTAATGCAGCAACAGAACATGCACTCTCCCTCTCCAGTCTCAAGCACCAGTTATCTCTCCAGCCCCTTCAGGCAAACCCTTTAGCACTAATCCCCTCCCCAACCCTGTCCAACCTGTGCCGAGGGGAATGACCCAGGGAGTGGCCTAATCCCCGGGCACCGCCACAGGACCCCCCCCCCCCCCAAGAACCGGAGGCACGAAACGGACAGGGGGACGTATGAGACGACCAGCCCGTGTGCGCACCACGGCGGGCGCAGGAACCGGAACCACCCCGCCAGGGGAAGAAAGCCAAGGGGACGCTGGGGGTAAGGGCCGGGACGCAGGACGACCCCGAGGGCGAGGGCGCGCCAGGAGGACCGGCTGGCTAACGTCCACGAGCGCCGGCTTTAGCCGCGCAATAGAGACAGTCTCAGGACGACCCCCCATGTCCAAAACGAAGGTGGCAGAGCCACGCTCGAGCACCTTGAATGGCCCTTCATACGGACGCTGAAGGGGCGTCCGGTGGGCATCCCGGCGCAGGAAAACAAATGGACAGTCCTGCAGGGCAGAAGGGACGTGTGACTGAACCGAACCGTGGCGAGACGTCGGCACCGGTGCCAGCGAGCCCACCGTCTCCCGAAGGCGTTGCAGGGCGGCCGATGGTTGTGCCGCCTGACCCTGGGCTGATGGAACGAACTCTCCGGGCACTGTCAGCGGGGCCCCATACACCAATTCAGCCGAGGAGGTGGCCAAGTCCTCTTTGGGTGCAGTGCGGTCGCCCAGTAAAACCCACGGCAATGCGTCGACCCAGTCCGGGCCAACGAGCCAGGCCTTCAGGGCGGCCTTGAGCTGGCGGTGGAAACGCCCCACCAGGCCGTTCGCCTGCGGATGGTACACTGTGGTGCGGTGCAGGTTAACCCCCAGTAGTTGAGCCATGGACGACCACAGTTCGGAGGTGAATTGCGGCCCTCGGTCGGTCGGTCGTGGCGGCACCCCAAACCTGGCAATCCAGTGAGCCGCCAAGGCACGGGCACAAGTAGAGGCAGAAGTGTCCGGCAGTGGAACCGCCTCCGGCCACCGCGTGAAACGGTCGACCACGGTCAGGAGGTGGGTGAAGCCCCGAGAAGGCGGCAGCGGCCACACAATGTCCACGTGGAAGTGGTCGAACCGCTGTCGAGGGATAATGAACTCCTGGAGCGGCGCTCGCACATGCCGCTGTACTTTGGCAGTTTGGCACGGGATGCAGGTGCGCGCCCAATGCCCAACCTGTTTATGCAACCCATGCCACACGAAGCGGCTGCCCAGTGGATACATCGCACAGCAGCGTCGCACCCCCAGTGCCACAGGGAACGTTCTCCAACCGCAGGCCCGAAACGGCGGTACGATAGGCGGACATCTCCACGTCCGTCAACTGGGCCGCCGGCAGGGCTGAGTAGTCGATACCATCTGCCACTTGCAGGACGGCGTGGACCGCGGGTCGAGACAAGGCGTCGGCCTCCGGGCCTACACTGTCCAGGCCTACAGTGTCAAGGCCTACAGTGTCCGGGCCTACAGTGTCCGGGCCTACAGTGTCCGGGCCTACAGTGTCCGGGCCTACAGTGTCAGGGCCTACAATGTCGGGGCCTACAGTGTATGGCGAGTCTGGAGGCTTGTTCTTTGTTAAAGAAGTTTATTGCGGCAGCAATATTCGATTACAATAGACAATAGACAATAGGTGCAGGAGGAGGCTATTCAGCCCTTCGAGCCAGCACCGCCATTCAATGCGATCATGGCTGATCACTCTCAATCAGTACCCCGTTCCTGCCTTCTCCCCATACCCCCTCATTCCGCTATCCTTAAGAGCTCTATCCAGCTCTCTCTTGAAAGCATCCAACGAACTGGCCTCCACTGCCTTCTGAGGCAGAGAATTCCACACCTTCACCACTCTCTGACTGAAAAAGTTCTTCCTCATCTCCGTTCTAAATGGCCTACCCCTTATTCTTAAACTGTGGCCCCTTGTTCTGGACTCCCCCAACATTGGGAATGTGTTTCCTGCCTCTAATGTGTCCAATCCCCTAATTATCTTATATGTTTCAATAAGATCCCCCCTCATCCTTCTAAATTCCAGTGTATACAAGCCCAATCGCTCCAGCCTTTCAACATACGACAGTCCCGCCATTCCGGGAATTAACCTAGTGAACCTACGCTGCACGCCCTCCATAGCAAGAATATCCTTCCTCAAATTTGGAGACCAAAACTGCACACAGTACTCCAGGTGCGGTCTCACCAGGACCCGGTACAACTGTAGAAGGACCTCTTTGCTCCTATAATCAAATCCTCTTGTTACGAAGGCCAACATTCCATTGGCTTTCTTCACTGCCTGCTGTACCTGCATGCTTCCTTTCATTGACTGATGCACTAGGACACCCAGATCTCGTTGAACTCCCCCTCCTCCTAACTTGACACCATTCAGATAATAATCTGCCTTTCTATTCTTACTTCCAAAGTGAATAACCTCACACTTATCTACATTAAACTGCATCTGCCATGTATCCACCCACTCACACAACCTGTCCAAGTCACCCTGCAGCCTTATTGCATCTTCCTCACAATTCACACTACCCCCCAGCTTAGTATCATCTGCAAATTTGCTAATGGTACTTTTAATCCCTTCGTCTAAGTCATTAATGTATATCGTAAATAGCTGGGGTCCCAGCACCGAACCTTGCGGTACCCCACTGGTCACTGCCTGCCATTCCGAAAGGGACCCATTTATCCCCACTCTTTGCTTTCTGTCTGTCAACCAATTTTCTATCCATGTCAGTACCCTACCCCCAATACCATGTGCCCTAATTTTGCCCACTAATCTCCTATGTGGGACCTTGTCGAAGGCTTTCTGAAAGTTGAGGTACACCACATCCACTGACTCTCCCCTGTCAATTTTCCTAGTTACATCCTCAAAGATGGGTAGCATGTTCCTGTCTCGAGCGGCTTGGCACCAAAATGTCATCGAGGTACACGAACATAAAGTCCAGGCCACGGCACACACAGTCCATA
Organism: Rhinoraja longicauda; assembly: GCF_053455715.1. NCBI lineage: Eukaryota > Metazoa > Chordata > Chondrichthyes > Rajiformes > Arhynchobatidae > Rhinoraja > Rhinoraja longicauda. The sequence continues at coordinate 113,380,906 of NC_135954.1, read as the reverse complement.
AGCCGCTGAAAAGCCTGCGCCGCGTTCTTAAGTCCGAACGGCATACGGAGGAATTCGAAAAGGCCAAATGGCGTCACGATGGCCGTCGTCTGGGTGGACGGGAATCTGATTGTAGCCACGCACCAGATCGACCTTGGAAAACACCCTGGCCCCAGCCAGGTGTGCGTTAAAGTCCTGAATGTGGATGACCGGATACCTGTCAGCGATGGTAGCATCGTTAAGCCGACGGTAGTCCCCGCAAGGAAGCCAACCACCGTCTGCCTTGGGAACCATATGGAGCGGGGACGCCCACGAGTTGTCTGAGCGGCGCACAATACCCAGCGACTCCATAAGGCGGAACTCCTCCCGAGCGAGACGGAGCTTGTCCGGTGGGAGACGCCGCGCCCGGGCGTGCAGGGGCGGGCCAGTGGTGGGAATGTGATGCTCCACCCCGTGCTTCGGGGCGGAGGAGTGGAACCGGGGGGCGAGGAGGTCGGGGAACTCAGCCAGAATGCGCGAGAACGTAACGCCTACGGACGACAGGGGCCCATCAGGCAGCACGACCGGGTCGCCCACGCAGAGGGAAACAGGCTGCAAGGTGACGGAGTGCACCAAACGTTGCAGCTTGACGTCCACGAGCAGGGAATGTGCCCGTAGAAAGTCCGCACCGCACGGCTGGGACACATCCACAATGACGAATGGCCATGAGAAGCGACCCTCTCCGAAGTTGAGGGAGAGCGTGCACACCCTGTATGAGCGGATTGGAGTCCCGTTTGCCGCGGCAAGGAGGGGCCCACGTTTACCACTGCGGAGGTCAGCATTCGAAGGGGGAAGGACGCTCACCTCAGCCCCGGTGCAGCGATCCCACGCAAACATGCGATGAATCTGGCCGGCCGCCGAAGCAATCACTGACGGCCGACCGCTGCGTTTCCCGGGAACGAGCAGGGCTGCCGGCATTGACGGGCTGAAGGGCCCCAGCGGCGGTGATAGTAGCACCAGCTCCCTCTGCTGGCGTCTGTGGAAACGGGCGGTTATGCGGGCTGATCCAACCACCAGCGACCTCTGTTGGCGAGCGGAGGAACTGCCGGCAGACTGCGCGCCGGCCGGGTGTGACGTTCCAGCACCAGCCTGTGCCGTGTGATTGGAGGGGCAAGGAAGGTTTGGCTCGGAGGGGGTAAAGTGTGCGGGGGGTTGGGGTGAGGGGGGTGAGGGTGAGGGGGGGGGCGGCCGGGGGGAGAAACGCCAGCAGCCGGTGGCGAGGGAGGCGTTTGCAAGCCCTCACCGTGGCTGTGAGGTGTGGGCGCGGAAGGGATGTGGAAGGGTGCGTGCAGTTTTAGTTATCGCTTCTCGGCCTTTTGGCTAAGATCAAGTGTAGTATCTGTTCTTATCAGTTTAATATCTGATACGTCCCTTATCTAGGGACCATATATTAAATTGATTTTTGGAACTGGGAGATGGAATAGGGGCTTGCTCCGTCCACTCCACGCATCGGCCCGGTATTGCAGTACCTCCGGGATCGGTGCACTCCCCTTTCGGGGATTAATAATGTTGAAAAGAAAAGACAAAAATTCCTCCTCATGATCGCTTGCTGCGTGTCGGCTTGCCTGCTGGCGTGTCTGTCTCTGTGTGTGTGTGTGTGTGTGCGTGTGTGTGTGTGCGTGTGCGTGTGTGTGTGTGTGTGCTGACCTTTCTTTGCCTTCCTTTACTTTAAAGGGAAAAGAGGAGGCTCTGCTCGCATTTCCACCCAAATGCACTGAAACTTCCGCCAACGAGAAAGAGCTCCCCCCAACAAATCTTCAGCAAATTGTCCAGTCGCCACTACTCGGGGCTACGTCGTCCTCCTCAAGAGAAAGAGGGTGAGCTGCACGAGAACCACAGCGAGCAACCACACCGCTAATCTGACGGGTGCAGGGGTGAATTTAGTTATCTCCTTCACACGAGTGAGTGGCCGGAGGGAGAGTGATGCCTTGGTCAATGTGGCCGACCCATCCCCCCGACAAAAGCACGTTCTGGGAGTGGGGAACGGGAGGGCGGCCGGCGCCGTCTGTCTGCGGGGGTGGGAGGGTGGGCCTTGTCTCACCCAGCTGGTCGTGACAAGTGCCTAGTGCCTTGTGTTACGTGCCTTGTCTAGACTAGCTGGTCAAGACAAGTTCCTGGTGCCTTGTGTCGACCGGCTGGTCGAGGTGCCCTGTTTCAACAAGTGCCTTGTGTTGACCGGCTGGTCAAGACAAGGCACTAGGCACGTCTCGACCACAAGGTACCTTTTTTTTTAACAAATACTTTATTCCAAAAACAAAACCATACATACAAAGTAGTAACGCGATCAAGCATGATTTCCCCTTCGTAACTCCATGCTGACATCGGAACAATCCTGTTACTGCAATCCAAATGTTCCGCAATTTCTTTTATAATCTTCCCCACCACTGATGTCAGACTAACTGGTCTATAATTTCCCGTTTTCTCTCTCCCTCCTTTCTTAAAACGTGGGACATTAGCTACCCTCCAATCCACAGCAACTGATCCTGAATCTATAGAACATTGGAAAATTATCACCAATGTGTCCACGATTTCTAGAGCCACCTCCTTAAGTACCCTGGGATGCAGACCATCAGGCCCTGGGGATTTATCAGCCTTCAGTCCCATCAGTCTACCCAACACCATTTCCTGCCTAATGTGAATTTCCTTCAGTTCCTCCGTCACCCTAGGATCTCTGGCCACTAGAACATCTGGGAGATTGTGTGTATCTTCCTTAGTGAAGACAGATCCAAAGTACCGGTTCAACTCGTCTGCCATTTCCTTGTTCCCCATAATAAATTCCCCTGCTTCTGTCTTCAAGGGACGCACATTTGTCTTAACTATTTTTTTCCTCTTCACGTACCTCAAGAAGCTTTTACTATCCTCCTTTATATTATTGGCTAGCTTACCCTCGTACCTCATCTTTTCTCCCCGTATTGCCTTTTGTTCCACTGTTGTTCCACTGTCTTCCCAGCTAGTCTCCTTCTCCCTTTCAAATTGTAGATTAAAACTTATCATATCCTAATGGCTCTTTAGCCTTGAGTTCCCTTATCAAATCCGGTTCATTACACAACACTAAATCCTGAAAAGCCATCTCCCTGGTAGGCTCCAGTACAAGCTGCTCTAAGAATCCATCTCGGAGACACTCTACAAACTCTCTTTCCTGGGGTCCATTACCAACCTGATTTTCCCAGTCTACCTGCATGTTGAAATCTCCCATAACCACCGTAGCATTACCTTTGCCAATATTAACTCTTGATTCAACTTGCACCCTATATCCAGGCTACTGTTTGGGGGCCTGTAGATAACTCCCATTAGGGTCTTTTTAGCGACCCCACTCCCTCTGCCCACCTGTCTGTCTTTTCTATACGTTGTGTACCCCTGAATATTCAGCTCCCAGTCCTGGTCCTCTTGTAGCCATGTCTCTGTAATTCCCACAACATCATACTTGCCAATGTCTAACTGAGCCTCAAGCTCATCCACTTTATTTTTTTATACTTTGCGCATTCAAATACAACACTTTAACTTTAGTATTCACCTTCCCTCTCACACCATCAGGTAAGGGGGAGGCCATTTAGAACGGAGATGAGGAAAAACTTTTTCAGTCAGAGTTGTAAATCTGTGGAATTCACTGCCACAGAAGGCAGTGGAGGCCAATTCACTGGATGCTTTCAAGAGAGAGTTAGATAGAGCTCTTAATGATAGCGGAGTCAGGGGGTATGGGGAGAAGGCAGGAACGGGGTACTGATTGAGAATGATCAGCCATGATCAGTAACCTGTGCCTGCCTTCTCCCCATATCCCTTGATTCCACTAGCCCCTAGAGCTCTATCTAACTCTCTTTTAAATTCATCCAGTGAATTGGCCTCCACTGCCCTCTGTGGCAGAGAATTCCACAAATTCACAACTCTCTGGGTGAAAAAGTTCCTTCTCACCTCAGTTTTAAATGGCCTTCCCTTTATTCTAAGACTGTGGCCCTGGTTCTGGACTCCCCCAACATTGGGAACATTTTTCCTGCATCTAGCTTGTCCCGTGCTTTTTTTTTTTTTTACTTTATTTTTATTATTTTTTTTTTTTACATACATACAAACACAAACTAAACAAACATAGGAGATGCATATTGAATGTAAATACCCTTACTTTAAGTTCCCAAAAACGGAAGAGACTCGAGTCCCGGCATTGCCTGTATTAATAATGACCATCTTTTATCAAACATGTCTGTTGTCAACTGTAACCTTGCTGTGATTTTTTCCATTATATACACATTTTTTACCCTATCTCTCCATTGCATTATGCTTGGAGGCTGTGGTTTCAACCACGAAGTTGTTATCGTCTTCTTTGCTATCAGCAGCAGGATTGTCAGTAAATGTTTCGAACTCTTATCTGTCATACTGTCAGGAATTATACCCAAAATGTAAAGTGCTGGTTCCAGAGGGAAGTTAATGCCCATAATCTGTTTAATTTCCTTTTGAATATTCTTCCAGAAATCCTGTATTTTTGGGCAATCCCAGAATATATGAGTGGAGTCCCCAACTTCTCCACACTCCCTCCAACATAAATCAGTTGTATTACTATATTTCGATGTAATGAATGGAGTATAAAAGTAACGCATTTTAACTTTCCAGTCAAATTCCCTCCATGTTGGGCTCTTAGTTAGTTTATGTCCCTCTTTAAATGATTCCTCCCACCCTTCTTCTGATATTATGATATTCGCTTCCAGTTCCCATTTTTCTTTGATATGTAAGTTGTTCTCTTTGGATTCATGTTGTAGTGCTTCATAAATTTTTGATATAATCCCTTTTTTTGACTTGTCTTCCGAGAACCCCCACAACACTTCCTCTAATTTAGATGGAGCCTTGCAGATGTTCTCCCATTCCTGATGTTTCTGTAGGTAATCTCTTAGCTGTAAGAATTTGTAAAAGTCATGAGCAGGTAAATTGAATTCTTTTTGAAGTTGTGTGAATATTTTCATTGTTTGTCCCTGAAACATTTGATCTATGTATATTAGCCCTTTGTCAGCCCATCTGTCAAATCCTGAGTCCATGATAGATGGTACAAAGTCTGGGTTTTTTGCTATTCTAGTAGCCCTGCTTACCGAATTTGACAGCTTCAGCTTCTTTCTTACTGCTGACCAGATTTTCATTGTTACCCTAATCCACTCGTTGCCCATCCTGAGCCTCTTCAGGGCCTTCTCGTTTAAAAATGGGAGTGATTCTAAAGGCAAATTTTTACAAGCGTTTTGCTCCATCTCCACCCACATTGAATCTTTCTCTTTAGTGGTCCACATGATTAAGGCTCTGAGTTGCGTTGCCCAATAATAATTTCTTAAATTAGGCAAGTTCAACCCTCCCTTTTCTTTTTTGCTAAGAAGCGTCTTGTATTTAATTCTTGCTTTTTTACTTTGCCATAAGAATTTCGATATAATTTTATCCAGTTTTTTTAGAAAAGCTCCCGAGATCATAATAGGCAACGATTGGAACAAAAACAACAGTCTTGGCAATATATTCATTCTGACTGTTTCTACTCTTCCCACCAGAGTCAACGGTAAAAACTCCCATCCAGCCAAATCATCCTTTATCTCAGATATCAGTTTCCCATAATTAGCTTCAAATAGCTGTGCTGTATTCGAAGTGATAATTATACCAAGGTATCTAAACCCTTTTTTGGTCCATTTAAAATGGACTTTTTCTTTAAGTTCCACTGGACAATCTCCTGAGAGCATCATTGCTATTGATTTGGCTTCATTTGTCAAATATCCTGATATTTCACCATATTCTTTTAGGTTATCTAGTAGAGCTGGTATAGACGTGGAGGGCTCCACTATGTATGTTAATAAATCGTCCGCAAATAATGACGTCTTGTGTTCTATGCCCCCTTCATCTTTTATTCCTTTAATGTTTTTATTTTGTCTTATTGACTCTGCTAACGGTTCAATACTTGCAGCAAACAGTAGCGGGCTCAGGCAATCTCCTTGCCTGACTCCTCTTTTGAGGTAGAAGAAGTCTGAGCAGCAGCCATTAATTCTGATCCGTGATTTGGGATTTTTATAAACAATTCTTACCCAGTCTATAAACGTTGAGTGAAACCCAAAAACCTTCAATGTTTGATATAAAAAGTTCCATTTCACACGGTCAAACGCTTTTTGTGCATCTAGGCTAAGCAGCATGGTAGGTCTGGGATTATTTTTAGCACATGATATAAGATTTAGTGTTCTCCTGATAGGGTCTTTTTAGCGACCCCACTCCCTCTGCCACCTGTCTGTCTTTTCTATACGTTGTGTACCCCTGAATATTCAGCTCCCAGTCCTGGTCCTCTTGTAGCCATGTCTCTGTAATTCCCACAACATCATACTTGCCAATGTCTAACTGAGCCTCAAGCTCATCCACTTTATTTTTTTATACTTTGCGCATTCAAATACAACACTTTAACTTTAGTATTCACCTTCCCTCTCACACCATCAGGTAAGGGGGAGGCCATTTAGAACGGAGATGAGGAAAAACTTTTTCAGTCAGAGAGTTGTAAATCTGTGGAATTCACTGCCACAGAAGGCAGTGGAGGCCAATTCACTGGATGCTTTCAAGAGAGAGTTAGATAGAGCTCTTAATGATAGCGGAGTCAGGGGGTATGGGGAGAAGGCACTACTGTGGCAGAGAATTCCACAAATTCACAACTCTCTGGGTGAAAAAGTTCCTTCTCACCTCAGTTTTAAATGGCCTTCCCTTTATTCTAAGACTGTGGCCCTGGTTCTGGACTCCCCCAACATTGGGAACATTTTTCCTGCATCTAGCTTGTCCCGTGCTTTTAAAATTTTATATGTTTCTATAAGATCCCTTCTCATCCTTCTAAACTCCAATGAATACAAGCCTAGTCTTTTCAATCTTTCCTCCATCTTTCCCTCCATCCCAGGGATCAATCTCGTGAACCAATGCTGCACTGCCTCAATTACAAGGATGTCCTTCCTCAAATTAGGAGACCAAAACTGTACACAATACTCCAGATGTGATCTTACCAGGGCCTAATACAACTGCAAAAGGACCTCTTTACTCCTATACTGAAATCCTCTCGTTATGAAGGCCAACATGCCATTAGCTTTCTTCACTGCCTGCTGTATGTACCTGCACGCCAACTTTCAGTGACTGGTGTACAAGGACACCCAGGTCTCGCTGCACCTCCCCCTTACCTAACCTGACACCATTGAGATTTTTTAAAATAGGAAGCAGAGTTAAAGATTCAAATAACAGAAGAAGAATGGTATCAAATGTGTGAGACACAATGTACATCCACAAACTCACTCGTGTGGAGAGAATTCTGCTGGAAGAATTTAACTCGCTTTTTTATAACTACCCAAAATAAAAAGCAGGCAAAACCTGCTGCCCAGCAACACTGTTGGAGGCTGTACGGGAGGATGCAAAGATAAGGCCACACTGGGAAAATGTTAATGCGGCTGTTAAAAATATTTTGGGTTATAAAATTCCAAATAGACAATAGGTGCAGGAGGCCATTCGAGCCAGCACCACCATTCATATCATATCATATATATACAGCGCGGAAACAGGCCTTTTCGGCCCACCAAGTCCGCGCCGCCCAGTGATCCCCGCACACTAACACTATTAACACTATCCTACACACTAGGGACAATTTTTTTTTAACATTTACCCAGCCAATTTACCTACATACCTGTACGTCTTTGGAGTGTGGGAGGAAACCGAAGATCTCGGAGAAAACGCACGCAGGTCACGGGGAGAACGTACAAACTCCTTACAGTACAGCACCCATAGTCAGGATCGAACCTGAGTCTCCGGCGCTGCATTCGCTGTAAAGCAGCAACTCTGCCGCTGCGCTACCGTGCCGCCCATTCACTGCGATCATGGCTGATCATTCTCAATCAGTACCCCGTTCCTGCCTTCTCCCCATAACCCCAAAGGGCCTGTTTCCGCGCTGTATCTCTAAAGTCTAAAGCAGAGGCCTCCAAACTTTTCAGCACGAGGGCCACATTATATATTTGACACATTTCTGTGGGTCGCAGGAGAAAATAAAGAAGCGTGAGTTTTATAAATTTAATGGACTAGGTTACGTTCAATTAGATTAGGAAAGGTTAAACTAGGTTAGGTTAGTTTACGTTAGGTTTATATGGCAACAAATGAATAATACTCAATTTTTTTAAAGAGTTTGAAATATCGGAATATATATATACCGTAGGTAAACAATTATTATTAAAACAGAAAAGATACTGTGGCCATCACTGGGGAGACAGAGGGTGGGGGGGAGAGAGAGAGTGGGGGGGGGGGGGGGGGGGGGAGGGGAGAGAGAGTGGGGGGGAGGGGAGAGTCGGGGTAGAGGGAGCAGCGGGTGAGAGCGGAAGCGTAGGGAGGGGGAGGGTGTCAGGGGAGGGGGAGGGTGAAGAAGCGCCGCCATTTCTGGGGGGCTGCCCTCTCCCACTCTGTCTCCCTCCCCCCTCCCTCCCCGAGCCAACGAGATCTGCCCCACTGCTCCACTCTCTTCCCCGGCCCAGTCTCCCTCTAGCGCAGCGAAATAAGAACAAACACAAGTGTAGTTGTTGTTGTTCAGAAGCCCCTGCATCCCCAGGGGTGAGCGGTGGCGGCGAGGAGGGAAGATTCACTTGTGTTTGTTCGTATTGCGCTGTGTTTGAGACGGGGCCGGAGACAGAGTGGAGTAGTGGCGCAGATCTCGCTGGCTCTGGGAGAGAGGAGGGAGGGATAGAAATGGAGGGAGTGAGAGAGAGAGGGAGGGAGAGGGGGAGGGAGAGGGAGGGAGGGAGAGGGGGAGGGAGGGAGAGAGGGAGGGAGAGAGCAGCACCCGCTGACACCCTCCCCCTCCCCCCGCTCTCACCCGCTGCTCCCTCCACCCCCCCCCTCTCCCCAGGTTGAACGGCGGCGGCGGAGAGGAGGGACGTTTTGAGGGGGCGCTGCGATCTCTTGCTTTGTCCTGGCTCTGGGTCGATGGCGATCCCCTCTCCGGTGAACCTTCGCCGGCAGCTTCTGCCTCGTCCCCGCCGCCTCAGAGCTTGCTGCGGGCCAGATAAAATCTCGTGGCGGGCCGGATGTGGCCCACGGGCCATAGTTTGGAGACCGCTGGTCTAAAGCATGCAAACAAAGCTTTCCACTGACATACATTTAGTCCTTTTTAGCCTTTTCTTTGTTTTTTTAGTCTGTTGTTAAATGTATGTTTTAGTGTATGTTTAGCTTCGTATTATGTGGGGGTGTGGAGGAACCTTTTTTAATCTCTTTCATCGACGGAGATGCGATTTCTTTCCGTATCGTATCTCCGTCTGCACGGTGGCCTAACGTTGTGGAGCTGGCGGACTCTTGCTGGGGATCGACTTTGGGAGCTCCAACCGAGGGAGCCCACGGGATTTAACATAGTGGAGCTGGCGATCCCTGGTCAGGGACCGACTTCGGGAGCTCCAAGCCGCTGGAGCTTGGGAGCCTCGATCGCGGGAGTTTCGATCGCCCCGACTGCGGATGGTTCGACAACCTCGTCCGCGGGAGAATGAGGAAGAAAGAAGATTAGACTTTATTACCTTCCATCACAGTGAGGAATGTGGGGGAGCCGCTGTGGTGGATGTTCATGTTAACTTTTATGTAGTTGTGTGTCTTGTTCCTTTTTTCTGGTATGACTGGATGGCAAATCAAATTTCACTGTACCTCAAGGGCACACGTGACAATAACGGACCATTGAACCATTAATACCCCTAAACCAGGCGTTCCCAACCTTTTTTGTCCCGTTTACCCCAGGCAACATTTCAAAAGTAAATTTACCCCCACCCTGTTTTTTTACACTTCTACTGCAACCGACAAAGGGAACATTTTAAAATACTGCTATTAACATTATTATTTTAAGTTCAAATAACAATACTGGTCGGTGAGATTTACCCCCCTGGGGGTAAATTGACCCCAGGTTGGGAATCCTTGCCCAAAACTTAAGCTGAATGCTATGATGAAGACAAGTAGACAGAGAAATGGGTTCAGCACAGGATTCCTTTATTTGTCAGTAACTCTGGGAGTGCAGGCAGACTTTAGACTTTGTTAAAGGCAGCAACATCAACACTTTGCACCTGAAAACAAGAGCAGAGTGGAAACACAGATGAGGGGCAGGGAACAGGTGAGCACACAGGTTGAACAGCATCACCCACCTCCAGTCAGCCTGTCCACAGGGCACAGGACCACAGGGGAAACCCAGCACACAAGCCCAGCTCTGAGCTTCCAGGACAACTGACCTGGAAGCCACAGAGGCTCCAATCAAGGAACTGGACACAAATTCAAACCATGTTACCCAAGCCCAATGATGGATTAAATCTGGGCCGGCACGGTGGCGCAGCGGCAGAGTTGCTGCCTCACAGCGCCAGAGACCCGGGTTTGACTCTGACCACGGAAGCTGTCTGCACGTTCTCCCCGGGACCGTGTGGGTTTTCTCCGGGAGCTCCGGTTTCCTCCCACACTTCAAAGACATGCAGGTTGGTAGGTTAATCGGCCCTCTGTAAAATGTCCCTAGTGTTTAGGGAGTGGATGGGAAAGTGGGAATAACATGGAACTAGTGTGAACGGGTGATCGATGGACTCGGTGGGATGAAGGGCCTGTTTCCGTGCTGTATCTCATAACCACAGCTGTAGAAAGTGCCATGTATTCCACAGCCACTTTAATACAGGTCTGTTGATACAGGAGAAAGGGAAGCAATCAATTGGCCCCAGTGTGCCGGGAGCGGATGGGAAAGTGGGATAACATGGAACTGGTGATCAATATGGTCAGCGTGGTCTCGTGGGCCTGTTTCCATGCTGTATCGATCAGGAGTGGACACAAAGTGCAGGAGCAACTCAGCAGGCCGGGCAGCATCTCTGGCGTGTATGGAAAGGTAACGTTTCGGGTGGGGATGGCTGTAGGCATCACCTATCCGTGTTCTCCTGGGATGCTGCCTGAGCCGCTGAGTTACTCCAGCACTGTGTGTGTGTGTTTATCTGCACACAATCATCTGCATTTGCCTGGGTCCCACCATTCACAGCGTTGGGCCGCGAGGAACAGGTGGCTCTGTGAGTAGGGTCGCCAATTTTCTAACCCCCAAATAAGGGACAAGGTGACGTCACCGCTCCGCGTCCCACGTGGCCTCACCCAGCCAGCGGCTCCTGTTCCACCAACACCGACCGTCTGGGTCGGGAGGGTGGTTGCTACGCAACTTCCGTCAGGCGGCACCTGGGCCTGCACTGTCCGGGCCTACACTATCCGGGCCTACAGCACCCCCCGGGCCTACAGTGTCCGCGCCTACAGCGCCCCCCAGGCCTAATATGGGACAAGGGCGGTCCCGTATGGGACAAACCCATCCAGCCCAATATACGGGATAGTTGGCAACCCTGTCTGTGTGTATCTGGTGCCCTGCACCTGCGGGCTTCGGCAAGAGTAGAGGTCATCACTCACGTAGTCCTCAAACTTGGTGATCTCCTCCTCCAGCTGGTCGGTGCCAACCTTGTCGTCCTCCACCACACACTGGATCTGCAGCTTCATGATGCCGTAGCCCACGGGCACCAGCTTGGAGGCTCCCCACAGCAGCCCGTTTATCTGCACCGTACGCACGCACTCCTCCAGCCTCCCCATGTCCGTCTCGTCGTCCCACTGCGGGGAAGAGGGACGGTTACACATTACAGGACCCGGAACCCACACAGGCAACCCCCGTCCCCCACCAAACCCCCACGACCTCACTGTCAGACTGAAGGGTCCCGACCCAAAACGTCACCCATCCATGTTCTCCAGGGATGCTGCCTGACCCGCTGAGTTACTCCAGCACTTCCCCCCTCTCCCTCTCTCTCTCTCTCTCTGGATAAGGTGACCAATAACCAAACCCAGCAGCGGAAAACCAAGCTTTCATATTTACCATAAAAAAGACACAAAGTGCTGGAGTAACATAAGTTTATAGGTAGACACAAAATGCTGCAGTAACTCAGCAGGTCAGGCAGCATCTCGGGAGAGGTGCTGCCTGACCCACTGAGTTACCCCAACATTTTGTGTCTACCAGCGTCTGCAGTTTTTCCCTATACACAAGTTCATAAGTGAGAGGAGCAGAATTAGGCCATTCGGCCCATCGAATCTACTCCGCCATTCAATCGTGGCTGATCTATCTTCCCCTCTCAACCACATCCTGCTGCCTTCTTCCCATAACCCCTGACACCCGTACCAATCAGAACCTATCAATCCCTGCCTTAAAAATACCCAATGACGTCCTCCACAGCCGTCGGTGGCTATGAATTCCACAGATTCACCACCCTCTGCCGAAAGAAACTCCTTCCCTTCTCCTTTCTAAAGGTACATCCTTTTATTCTGAGGCTCAGCGAGTCAGGCAGCATCTGTGGGGATGTTTTGTGTTGGGATGCTTCTGGAGTCTGACGAAGGGCCCCAGCTGGAAACGTCATGTTGCACGGTGGCGCAGCAGTAGAGTTGCTGCCTCACAGCACCAGAGACCCGGGTTCAACACTGACTACGGGTGCTGTCTGTACGAAGTTTGTGCATTCTCCAGACCGCGTGGGTTTTCTCCGGGTGCTCCGGTTTCCTCCCACACTCCAAAGACGTGCAGGCTCGTAGGTTAATTGGCTTCAGTAAAACTGTAAATTGTCCCTAGTGTGTGTAGGGTAGTGCTAGTGTATGGGCGATCGCTGGTCGGCACAGACTCCGTGGGCCACAGGCCTGTTTCTGCGCTGTATCTCTAAAGTCATGTTCCCCAGAGATGCTACCTGTCGAGCCACTTTGTGTCTGTCTTTGGATCTGCAGTTGCTTGTTTCTAACAGGAACCATCTTGTGGATAATTGCCATACATTTGAGGATTTGAGTATAGGAGTAAAGAGGTCCTTCTGCAGTTGTACAGGGCCCTGGTGAGACCGCACCTGGAGTATTGTGTGTAGTTTTGGTCTCCAAATTTGAGGAAGGACGTCCTTGCTATTGAGGCAGTGCAGCATAGGTTCACGAGGTTAATCCCCAGGATGGCGGAACTGAACTGTCATATGAGGAAAGATTGGAAAGACTGGGCTTGTATTCACTGGAGTTTAGAAGGATGAGAGGGGATCTTATCGAAATGTATACAATTATAAAAGGACTGGACAAGCTAGATGCAGGAAAAATGTTCCCAATGTTGGGGGAGACCAGAACCAGGGGCCACACAGTCTTAGAATAAAGGGGAGGCCATTTAAAGCTGAGGTGAGAAAAAACGTTTTCACCCAGAGAGTTGTGAATTTGTGGAATTCTCTGCCACAGAGGGCAGTGGAGGCCAATTCACTGGATGAATTAAAAAGAGAGTTAGATAGAGCTCTAGGGGCTAGTGGAATCAAGGGGTATGGGGAGAAGGCAGGCACAGGTTACTGATTGTGGACGATCAGCCATGATCACAGCTGGCTCGAAGGGCCTCCTCCTGCACCTATTTTCCATGTTTCTGTGTATCGGTGCACTGTGGATGTTCACATTCATAGTTATAGTAGAATGAGGCCAGTCGGCCCATCGAGTCTACTCCACCATTCAATCATGGCTGCTCTCTGCCTCCTTAGGCAGTCGGCTTGATTGTAATCAGGTGTTGTCTTTCTGCTGACAGATTAGCTTTTCCCTGTACCTGGGCACAGGTGCCAGTGAACGAGACTGAGCCCGAAACTGGGCGGGCGGGTGACTCACGGGCTTGACGTCCAGCAGAATGGAGGACTTGGCCACCAGGGCGGGCTTGCTGGACTTCTTCGCCGCATACTGCCGCACACGTTCCTCACGGACCCGCTCGCTCTCCCTGCTCGCCGCCTCGTCATCACTGCTCCCAAACAGGTCAATCTCATCGTCACCATCCTCCACCGGCTGCTGGGCTGCAGGCTGAGGGGGGGGCACAGGGTGAGGGTGAAGGGCGTGGGTGAGCACAGGGTGAGGGTGAAGGTGAGGGCACAGGGTGAGGGGGGGCACAGGGTGAGGGGGAGGGTGAGGGGGGGCAGCACAGGGTGAGGGGGGGCACAGGGTGAAGGCGGAGGGGGCACAAGGTCAGGGTGAGGGGGGTGTGTGGGTGTGGGTGAGGGGGGCGCAGGGTGAGGGTGATTACAGGGTCAGGGTGTAGGTGAGGGGGCCTTACAGGGCGGGGGGGGGGGGGGGTTTCCAGGGTGAGGGGAGGGGGGGGGGGTTACAGGGCAGTGCCGGGCACCGGGACAGAGGGCAATAAACTGCTCCCAGACATCGGCCAACATCCCCTCCTTAGTGAACCCACAGCCACCCCTCCCCATTCCCCATCCACCACCCCCCTCAATAACCCTCCTCTGCATTTACCCCACCCCACCCCCCTCAATTACCCTCCTCTGCATTTACCCCACCCCACTCCCCTCAATAACCCTCCTCTGCATTTACCCCACCCCACCCCCCTCAATTACCCTCCTCCGCATTTACCCCACCCCTCATCTACCCCTCGCCCCCCCACCCCATTTCTCCTCCTCCCTGCCCCCATCGATTACTCTCCCCTCCCCCTCAGTTGCCACCCCCTCACCCATTGCCCCTGCTGTCCTTGCCCCAGTGTGTGTGAGGCTGTGCTGCGGGGCAGCTGCCACCTACCTGGGCGCGGGTCTGGGCGGGGGGGCACAACGCGGGCATGCTGCCGCCCAAGGATTTCTCCACGGTCGCGAGACGGATCTCCAACTTGGACAGCGTCAGCCGCAACTGCTCCACCTCTGGCCGTGTGAATGAGGGAGAGAGAGAGAGAGAGAGAGAGGGAGAGACAGAGAGAGAGAGAGAGAGAGAGAGAGAGAGTATTGAGCAGCTCCAGAGCACAACACACTCGTAACCCCCACCCCCCACCCCCATTCATTCTGCATTGCCAGTAAGGTCAGCACTTTTAATTTAGTTTTACTTTAGAGATACAGGCCCACCAGGTCCGCACCGACCAGCGATCCCCGCACACTAACACTATCCTACACCCAGTAGGGACAATTTTTACATTTACCAAGCCAATTAACCTACAAACTTGAACGTCTTTGGAGTGTGGGAGGAAACCAAAGATCTGGGAGAAAACCCACGCAGGTCACGGGTAGAACGTACAAACTCCGTACAGACAGCACCCGTAGTCAGGATGGAACCCGGGTCTCCGGCGCTGTGAGGCAGGAATTCAACCGCTGTGCCACCGTGCCACCACTTTGGGACCAATTAACAAACCCCCTTCAACAGGAGGTCTTGCCAGAGGGTTTCAGATAAGAGCGCAGCACGGAAACAGGCCCTTCGGCCCAATTCGTCCATGCCGACCAATATGCCCCATCAAACCAACTCCATTTTCCCGCATTTGGCCCACATCCCTATAAACCTTTCATAGAGTGACACAGTGTGGAAACAGGCCCTTTGGCCCAACTTGCTCAAACTGGCCAACATTCCCAGCTGCACTAGTCCCACCTCTCTGCGTTTGGCCCACATCCCTCTAACCTGTCCTATCCATGCACCTGTCTAAATTGTTTCATAAATGTTGTGATAGTCCCAGCCTCAACTACCTCCTCTGGCAGCTTGTTCCGTACACCCACCACCCTTTGTGTGAAAAAAATCACCCCTCAGATTCCTATTAAATCTTTCCCGTAAACCTATGTCCTCTGGTTCTCGATTCTATACTCTTGGTAAAAGTCAACCCGATCTATTCCTCTCATAATTTTATACACCTCTGTAAGGTGTATCCAAGTATCTTTAAAATGCTGTTATGGTAACAGCATCAACTAAGATGTCACAGAGGCACAGCTGGTAGAGTCACTGCCGCACAGCGCCAGAGACCCCAGTTCTATCCTGACCTCGGGCGCTCTCTGTGTGGAGTTTGCACGTTCTCCCTGTGACCACATGGGTTTCCACCAGGTGCTCTGGTCTCCATCATGGTCTGGTTTGGCTCAGCCACCAAGCACGACATCCTGAGGCTGCAACGAATCGTTCGAGCAGCTGAGAAGGTTGTTGGCTGCAACCTTCCCCCCCATTGACGAACTGTACACTGTAAGGGCCAGGAAGCGAGCGGGCAAGATCATCTCTGACCCCTCTCACCCTGGCCACAAACTCTTTGAAGCACTTCCCTCTGGAAGGCGACTCCAGACTGTCAAAGCAGCCACAGCCAGACATAAACACAGCTTTATACCGCGAGTAGTAGCTCTACTCAACAACCAAAAGTCTGCTGTCTCTTTGTGCTCTTGTTTATTTCACTCACATGTTTAAACTGTAATGTCGTATTCTTAATGTTTTATGCTTTATTTTTAACTGCATGTTCGTGTTGTTACTTGCGAGCGGAGCACCAAGGCACATTCCTTGTATGTGTACATACTTGGCCAATAAACTTACTCATTCATTCATTCCAAAGACATGCAGGTTTGTAGGTTAATTGACCTCTGTAAATTGCCCCCTAGTGTGTAGCGAGTTGATGACGCAGTGGGAAAATGTGCAACTAGTGTGAATGGGCGATCGATGGACAGCACGGATTCGGTGGGACGAAGGGCCCGTTTCCATGCTGTATCTCTACACTAATCTCTGAGCTCCCTCCACTGTCAGCTCGTTCCACACACCCACCGCCCTCGGAGTGAGATAATCGCACTTATAATTTTAGAAACATATCAAATTATAAAAGGACTGGACAAACTGGATGCAGGAAAAATGTTCCTAATGTTGGGGGGGTCCAGAACCAGGGGCCACACAGTCTAAGAATAAAGGCGAGGCCATTTAAAACTGAGGTGAGAGAAAAACCTTTTCACCCAGAGAGTTGTGAATTTGTGGAATTCTCTGCCACAGAGGGCAGTGGAGGCCAATTCACTGGATGAATTTAAAAGAGAGTTAGATAGAGCTCTAGGGGCTAGTGGAATCAAGGGATATGGGGAGAAGGCAGGCACGTGTTACTGATTGTAGATGATCAGCCATGATCACAATGAATGGCGGTGCTGGCTCGAAGGGCCGAATGGCTTTCTCCTGCACCTATTTTCTGTGTTTCTGTTTCGGCTTCCCATTAAATATTTCTCCACTTAACTTAATCCTCGGCCCTTTGGTTTGTGATTTCCCAACTCTGGCTAAAGACTTGTTGCTGACCAGCGATCATCCCGTACACTAGCAGTACCCTACACACCAGGGGCAATTTACAATTTTTAACCAAAGCCAATTAACCACAAACCTGTACGTCTTTGTACTAGGGGGTGTGGGAGAAAACCAGAGCACCCGGAGAAAACCCACGCGGTCACAGGGAGAGCGTTACAAATTCCACGCAGACAGAACCCGTAGTCAGGATCAAACCCGGGTCTCTAGCGCGGTGAGGCAGCAACTCTACCACTGCGCCACTATCCCTCTGAACCCCGTTCCCGTTAGGTCGGCACGGTGGCGTAGCGGTAGAGTTATTGCCCTACAGCGAATGCAGCGCCGGAGACCCGGGTTCCATCCCGATTACGGGTGCTGTCTGTACGGAGTTTGTACGTTCTCCCCGTGACCTGCGTGGGTTTTCTCCGGGATCTTCGGTTTCCTCCCACACTCCAAAGACGTGCAGGTTTGTAGGTTAATTGGCTTGGTAAATGAAAAAATTGTCCCTAGTGGGTGTAGGATAGTGTTAATGTGCGGGGATCGCTGGTCGGCGCGGACCCGGTGGGCAAAA
This sequence comes from Rhinoraja longicauda, assembly GCF_053455715.1. Classification (NCBI taxonomy): domain Eukaryota; kingdom Metazoa; phylum Chordata; class Chondrichthyes; order Rajiformes; family Arhynchobatidae; genus Rhinoraja; species Rhinoraja longicauda. The sequence continues at coordinate 113,363,319 of NC_135954.1, read as the reverse complement.
AGGGCCTGGTTCCGCGCTGTATCTCTAAACTAAACTAAACCTAAACAGAGCACCCGGAGAAAACCCACACGGTCACGGGGAGAAGGTACAAATTCGGCAGCAGACAGAACCTGTAGTCAGGATGGAACCCAGGTCTCTCGCGCGGTGAGGCAGCAACTCTACCGCTGCACCACTGTCCCTCTCAACCCCGTGGTCCTGCCTTCTCCCCATAACCTTCCGAATCGAGACACTTGGAGCCAGCACTCCTGGGCCTCTTAGCCCACCCGTCACCACCTACCTTTGTGGAGGCCGAGGTTCTCCTTCTCCAAGGTAGTGACCCGGGAACACAGCTCTCCATCTGCACCCTGCACGGCGCTCTGTGGAGAGAAGAGGGTCAGTGTTAGCTCAGTGCACTGAGCAGAACAGGAGGCACAATGCAGGCCCTCAGCCCCCGCCCCCGTTGGGAAGAGGCCAACGAGCTGTTTGATAGCAGAGTGATACAGCGCACACAGGCCCTTCGGCCCACCGGGTCCGCGCCGTCCAGCGATCCCCGCACATTAACACTGCCCTACACACACTAGGGACAATTTTACAATTATACCAACCTGATTAACCTACAGACCTGTACGTCTTTGGAGTGTGGGAGGAAACCGGAGCACCCGGAGAAAACCCAAATCAGGTCACGGGGAGAATGTACAAACTCCGTTCAGACAGCACCCGTAGTCGGGATGGAACCCGGGTCCCTGACTCTGTGAGGCGGCAACTCTACGCTGCGCCACCGCGCCGCCCACGTGAGAACAAGAGGCCCAACTGCAAAACAGACCTCTCACCAAGGAGAGACGGGGTACGACGGGCACACAGCAACAGGGACACCAGAGGAAGAGAGCAGCAAGAGGACAGGCAAAGGCAGCAAACATGCACTCCCTCAGCTCGGCATTTGTGAACCATGGCTGACTGCAAGACTACACCGAGCAGCCAAAACATTATGACCACTGACAGGCAAAGTGAATAACATTGGTTATCTTGTTACAATGGCACCTGTCAAGGGGTGGGATATATTAGGCAGCAAGTGAACAGTCAGTTCTTGAAGTTGGTATGTTGGATGCAGGAGAAATGGGCAGGAGTAACGACCTGAGCGACTCTGACAAGGGCCAAATTGTTATGGCCAGACGACTGGGTCAGAGCATCTCTGAAACGGCAAGGCTTGTGGGGTGCTCCCGGTCAGCAGTGGTGAGTACCTACCGACAGTGGTCCGAGGAGGGACAAACCACAAACCGGCGACAGACAGGGTGTTGGGCGCCCAAGGCTCATCGATGCGCGAGGGCAACGAAGACTATCCCGTCTGGTCCGAAACAACAGAAGGTCGACTGTGGCACAAGTCACAGTACTGGAGCGACTAGGCTTGTATATGCTGGAATTTAGAAGGATGAGAGGGGATCTTATTGAAACATATAAGATTATTAAGGGATTGGACATGTTAGAGGCAGAAAACATGTTCCCAATGTTGGGGGAGTCCAGAACCAGGGGCCACAGTTTAAGAATAAGGGGTAGGCCATTTAGAACGGAGATGAGGAAAAACCTTTTCAGTCAGAGAGTTGTAAATCTGTGGAATTCTTTGCCTCAGAAGGCAGTGGAGGCCAATTCTCTGGATGCATTCAAGAGTGAGCTAGATAGAGCTCTTAAAGATAGCGGAGTCAGGGGGTATGGGGAGAAGGCAGGAACGGGATACTGATTATGAATGATCAGCCATGATGACATTGAATGGCGGTGCTGGCTCGAAGGGCCGAATGGCCTCCTCCTGCACCTATTGTCTATAAGTCACGAAAAATGTTAATGGTGGTCACGGGAGGAATGTGTCACAATACACAGTGCATCGCACCCTGCTGCTTATGGGGCTGCACACGGAGCATATTAGGCAGGTGGTCATAATGTTTTGGCTCAGCAGGTCATAATGTTTAGGCAGATCGGTGTATATTCAGTCAGCACCCGGAGATCAGAATCACTCTGCACAAACGTCCTCCCTTTCTCAGGAACACTCTTTATAACTAGACAGGTTCTCCGAGATCATTATTTTGTAACAAACCAGAACAGATTCAACGCTTTTGGATCAGTCTCATGGAGACACGAGGGACTGCAGACGCGTGAATCTTGAGCAAAACACAAAGTGCTGGAGGAACTCAGCGGGTCGGGCAGCATCCGCGGAGGGAAAGGACAGACGGCGTTTCGGGTCGGGGCTCTTTTAGACTTTAGAGATACAGCGTGGAAACAGGCCCCGTGCCAACCAGCGAACCCCGCACACCGGCACTATCCTACACACCAGGGACAATTTTTTTCTTGACCAAAGGCAATTAACCTACAAACCTGCACGTCTTCAGAGTGTGGGAGGAAACCAGAGCACCTGGTGAAAACCCACGCTGTCACAGGGTGAAGGCACAGACATCTGTACTAGCACCACCCTTAGTCAGGATCGAACCCAGGTCTGTGTGGGAATGGAACGCTAGCTGAGATGCCCGACTAGAATGGGTCGATTGGAATTTAGAAGGATGAGAGGGGATATTATGGAAACATATTAAATCCTTAAGGGATTGGACAGGCTAGATGATGGAAAAACATTCCCGATGTTGGGGGAGTCCAGAACCAGGGGTCAGTTTAAAAATAAGGGGGAGGCCATTTAGGACTGAGATAAGGAAAAACTTTTTGAGCCAGAGAGTTGTGAATTTGTGGAATTCTCTGCCACAGAGGGCAGTGGAGGCCAATTCACTGGATGCTTTCAAGAGAGAGTTGGATTTAGGTCTGAGGACTGACGGAATCAAGGGATATGGGGAGAAAGCAGGAACGGGGTACTGATTGTGGCTGATCAGCCATGATCACATTGAATGGTGGTGCTGTCTCGAAGGGACGGAAGGCCCACTCCTACACCTATTTTCTATGTTTCTATGCCTTTCAGGCTGAGACATTAAACCCAAGTACACTCTGGGGCCCAGGTGAGAGATTGCATGGACGCGCAAGGACCTACAATCTTGCAATCTTGAGCAAAACACAAAGTGCTAGAGTAACCCAGCGGGTCAGGCAGCATCTGTGGAGGGAATGGATAGGCAACGTTTCATATCGGGACCCTTCTTTGGTCTCTGAAACGCTGTCTGTCCGTCTCACTCCACAGACGCTGCCTCATCCGCCGAGTTCCTCCGGTGAAGATAGACACAAAGTGTTGGAGTAACTCAGCGGGCCAGGCAGCATCTCTGGAGAACATGGGTGGGTGACGTTTTGGGTCAAGACCTTTCCTCAGACTGAGAGTCAGAGGGGGAGAGAAACTAGAGGCGTGAGAAGGTTCAGAGTTCCTCCAGCAATCCAGGGAAACGATCTGGAATGTTTCTCTGCCACAGAAGGCAGTGGAGGCCAATTCACTGGAAGAATTTAAAAGAGAGTTAGATAGAGCTCTAGTGGCTAGCGGAATCAAGGGAAACGGGGAGAAGGCAGGCACGAGTTACTGATTGTAGATGATCAACCATGATCACAATGAATGGCGGTGCTGGCTCGAAGGGCCAAATGGCCTCCTCCTGCACCTATTGTAATTGGCTTCCATTGCCTTCTGTGGCAGAGAATTTCACACATTGACAACTCTCTGGGTGAAAAGGCATTGAACACTTGGCTCCCGGCACACCAGGATAGGGAAGAGCTGGGAGTGCGGCTCCATCTTCCAACAGGGAATCCGGCAGCACCTCCCGGCTGCCCGCAGTTACAACGCAGGACAGGATGGGCACAGACCACTGAATCGTGCAGGGTTGTCACCACAACAGCACTAGACGCTGGGACTATCCCATCGTTTAACAAACAGTTGGACAGGTACATGGGTAGGACAGGTTTGGAAAGGATATGGAACAAGCGCAGGCAGGTGGGACTAGTGTAGCTGGGACATGTTGGGCTGTGTGGGCCAGTTGGGCTGAAGGGCCTGTTTCCACACTGGATCACTCTATGACTCTAATGTGGCACCTCATCACAGTCAAGCTGAGAAGGCCAGGGGGAGGGCTGAGCGTGGGCTTGGTCGGGGCCAGGTGAGATGCACGATCGCTCCAGGATCGAGGGCTGCCAAGTCCAACTGTGGCTGCTGCTAAAGTGCTGCCCATGGCAGGACATGCTCTGGGCTGGTGAAGAGCAAACGGCAGGGAGGGACCCCGCACCCACACGCTGCTGCTGGGGTGAGGGAGTCACGTCCTGCACTCTGACACGGAGCTCCAATGTGGAGAGAGAGGGAGAGAGGGGGGGGAGAGGGAGGGAGGAAGAGAGAGAGAGAGAGAGAGAGAGAGGGAGGGAGGGAGGGAGGGAGGGAGAGGCGGAGAGACAGAAAAAGACAGCGAGGGGGAGAGAGAGAGAGGAGGGGGGGAGAGAGGGAGGGGGGAGAGAGAGAGGGGGGATAGAGACAGAAAGAGAGAGAGAGAGGGGGGGATAGAGACAGAAAGAGAGAGAGAGAGGGGGGGATAGAGAGAGAAAGAGAGAGAGGGGGATAGAGAGAGAGAGAGAGAGAGAGGGGGGGATAGAGAGAGAGAGAGAGGGGGGGGATAGAGAGAGAGGGGGGATAGAGAGAGAGAGAGAGAGAGAGAGAGAGAGAGGGGGGATAGAGAGAGAGAGAGAGAGAGAGAGAGAGAGAGAGAGAGAGAGAGAGAGAGAGAGAGAGAGAGAGAGGGATAGAGAGAGAGAGGGGGATAGAGAGAGAGAGGGGGGGATAGAGAGAGAGAGAGAGGGGGGGATAGAGAGAGAGAGAGAGAGAGAGAGAGAGAGAGGAGAGAGGAGAGAGAGAGAGAGAGAGAGAGAGAGAGAGAGAGAGAGAGAGAGAGAGAGAGAGAGAGAGAGAGAGAGAGAGAGAGAGGAGAGAGGAGAGAGAGAGAGAGAAAGAGAGAAAGAGAGAGACAGAAAGAGAGAGAGGGGCAGAGAGAGGGAGGGATGGAGACAGAAAAAGAGAGAGTGGGGGGGGGGAGAGAGAGGGGGGGAAAGGAAGAGAGCGAGGGGGGGGTGGGGGAAGAGGGGAGAAGGGGTGTGAAACTCAAATCAAAATGCCAAAACAGACACATGCCACTTACTCGCTGGAGCTGAACAAGAAACACATTCTTTTCGAGGGGGGTGGAATAAACACAAATCTTCAGTGGTTTTGGATGGCACGAGTTAGTGCAAGCATGCCACGTGGATTTAACAGCCACACACTGGAGGGATGTTCACGCCTTGCAGCTTCTCCATGGGGTGACACTGCGAAGGTGCGTGTGCGGGGTTGTGAAAGGCCGCCCGCAGTGATTCAGGCCCGGGTCAGAGGCACAGGACATCGACACCAGAGCACACACACCGCACGGAAGAGGACGGATTGTGGCAGCAAATAGCGAGAGAGCGGCAGTATCCTCGCAGCACGATTGCACGGCATGTTAACAAACGCAACAGGCACACAACACAGCACAGCACACATAGCACTCCAACAAGCCAGCAATGGTGAGCGGCTAGACCAGCGCTTCTCAACCTTTGTACCCCTGCGGAACCCTTGAAATAATTTTCATGTCTCAGGGTACCCCTACATAAAAATCATTAATGGGGGGAGGGCCAAGATGGCTGTTGGGGGTGGGACCCGCCCGTGACAGGAGTGGCGGCCAATGAGGGGGGGGAGGTGTGCCCATCTTCGCGCTCAAAGGAAGTCGTTGCTGTCGAGCTGCTGAGCCGTAGAGAGAGGCCCACAGGAGGGTTTTGGACCCGACAGGTCCACGCCCGGCCAGTTTATCACTATTTCTCTCGGAACCCCTGGCGACCTCTAGCGGGGACCCTTGTGTTCCAGGGAAGCCCGGTTGAGAAACGCTGGGTTAGAGGCTGGGGTCAGCAGAGTAGGGGGGTGACCAAGGTTGGTGATGTGGTTGGCGAACGGGAGGGAGGGCCAGGCCAGGCCAGCACTGCCATGCCATCTCACATGGGCCGAGACTGGGTCGCCGTTATCACAGACTGTTTCTCTGCCGGCCTCCCAAACAGACGAGATCTGGTCACGGAAATACACGCATGATGGAGGTTATCGGGTGCCACAGGTCACCAGGCTCCATGAGCCCCCAACTGCTCTTGCAGTTGACACAAAGCCCCACAGATACGCCCCACACCACAGCGGACTGGCACCGGGAAACCCAGCGGGCTCCACTCTCTCCACCTCTGCCTGAGACTGCACAGCCTCTCCCTGTAGCTGGTCCTGGCAACATCCTGGTAAACCCACTCTCTCCGCCTCTGCCCTGACCTCCCCCTAAAGCTCAGTCTCCAGAGACCTGGCAACATCATCGTAAACCCACTCTCTCTACACCTCTCCCTAAAGCTCAGTCCCTTGAGTCCTGGCAACATCCTGGTAAACCCACTCTCTCCACCTCTGCCTGAGACTGCCCTACCTCTCCCAATAGCTCAGTCCCTCGAGTCCTGGCAACATCCTGGTAAACCCACTCTCTCCACCTCTGCCCAAAGCCTCTCCCTGTAGAAACATAGAAAATAGGTGCAGGAGTAGGCCATTCGGCCCTTCGAGCCAGCACCGCCATTCAGTATGATCATGGCTGATCATCCACAATCAGTACCCCATATAGTTCAGTCCCTCGAGTCCTGACAACAACCTGGTAAACCCTCTCTACCCCTGTCCTGTCCTAACCTGTCCCAACCTCTCCCTGCAGCTCAGTCCCACAAGTCCTGGCAACATCCTGGCAACCCCCCCGTCCTCTCTCCTGCAATGTTCATGGGTTTGCACCCATGTAAAGCTAGCCACCCAGTTAATTGCAACACAAACTCCCTCACCCACCCACCCCTCTTTGCCAATTTAGTGACCTTATTAACAGGGTGGGAAACAGACCTCAGATCTTTAATAAACATAAATCTCTACTGAAGTCGTCATTTTTAATCAAAAGGCTTAATAATTTTAATTTAAATCACTTTTGTTAAAAAAGATATACTTCCCAGCAGGCCCCTGAGTTCCCGCTTGTTCCCATGATCCCACCACTTTAAGATGCTTTAAAATGCCTCATACGTTTTAAGCAATAGCTTTCATTTGATTTTGTGTACAAATGAGATTCTCCTACCCCCCTTTCCCCACCCTCACCCCCCCGATTAACTTCATAAGTGATCGGAGCAGAATTAGGCCATTCAGCCCATCAAATCTACTCCGCCATTCAATCACAGCTGATCTATCTTTCCCCCTTCACCCCATTCTCCTGTCTTCACCCCGTAACCCCTGACACCCGTACTAATCAAGAATCAGACTATCTCTGCCGTAAACATTTCCATTGACCTGGCCTCCACAGCCTTCTGTGGCAATGAATTCCACAGATGCACCACCCTCTGACTAGAGATTAAAAGCAGTGCAGTCCTTTAACAAGAGCCCTGGACGCGCTATCTGGCCAAACTCCTGGTGATGGTGTTTGACAACGATTTGGAGCGCTGCTTCATGTATTTTTGGGCTCCTATCGTAAAGGACAAGGGGAGGCTATTGGTTGCTCGAGACCGGGACTAATCAGGAAACCCGATCATCGATCGCTTGCAGGCCAAACTCAGGGAAAAACCTTAGTCAGCAAGGGCGAGTCGTATGTTTAAACCTATCCTCAGTCCACATCAGTTACCATGATGTGAAGGAAGGAACTGCAGATGCTGGTTTAAATCGAAGATAGACACAAAATGCTGGAGTAACTCAGCGGGGCAGGCAGCATCTCTGGAGAGAAGGAATGGGTGACGTTTCGGTCGAGACCCTTCTTCAGACTGATGTCAGGGGGGCGGGACAAAGGAAGGATATAGGTGGAGACAGGAAGATAGAGGGAGATCTGGGAAGGGGGAGGGGAAGAGAGGGACAGAGGAACTATCTAAAGTTGGAGAAGTCAATGTTCATACCGCTGTGCTGTAAGCTGCCCAAGCGAAATATGAGGTGCTGTTCCTCCAATTCCCGGTGGGCCTCACTATGGCATTGGAGGAGGCCCATGACAGAAAGGTCAGACTGGGAGTGGGAGGGGAAGTTGAAGTGCTCAGTCACCGGGAGATCAGGTTGGTTGAGGCGGACTGAACGAAGGTGTTGAGCAAAGCGATCGCCGAGCCTGCGTTTGGTTTCGCCGATGTAAATAAGTTGACATCTAGAGCAGCGGATGCAATAGATGAGGTTGGAGGAGGTGCAGGTGAACCTCTGTCTCACCTGGAAAGACTGTTTGGGTCCTTGGATGGAGTTGAGGGGGGAAGTAAAGGGACAGGTGTTGCATCTCCTACAGAGATGCATCATAGTTATCCAGCATGGAAACATGTTCTCTGGCCTGGGGTTAGGTCAAAGAGTCTGTTTCCATGCTGTAAACATCTTTGAAATCATAAAAAATATCGAGTGTTCCGTAGGCCATAAAAATTGGCAACTTATTATACTTGATTATGGTAACCTAATTTTACAATTAACGATTTAGTATTTTTTTAAATATATATTAACTGTGTGCATTGTGTTTTATGGGCCTGTTGAGCTGCTGCAAGAATTTCATTCTGAAGAAGGGTCCCGATCAAAACATCACCTATCCATGAAATGCTGCAGGGAGGAACTGCAGATGCTGGTTTACACCAAAGATAGACACAGACTCTTGGAGCAACTCAGCGGGTCAGGCAGCATCTCTGGAGAACAGGAATAGGCAACGTTTCGGGTTGGAACCCTTCGTCAGACTGAAAGATAGAGAAGGCCATAACAAAAGGGCGGTCATAGTGGTGTGGCGGTAGAGTTACTGCCTCATAGCAAACGCAGGAGATGCTGCCTGGCCCTCTGATTACACCAGCACTTTATGTCCTTTTAATAATTTCATTGTTCCGTTGTTGGTACACATGACAATGAAACACCCTTGACTCTGATCAAACAAGATGAAAGCAATAGGGCTAAATTAGTGGTCTGGACTGAGGATTGTTGAGTTTAGTTCAGTTTAGAGCTACAGCGCGGAAATAGGCCCTTCAGCGCGGAAATAGGCCCTTCAGCCCACCGGGTCCACGCCGACCAGCGATCCCCGCACATTAACACTATCCCCACTAGGGACAATTTTTACATTTACCAAGCCAATTAACCTACAAACCTGTGTGTCTTTGGAGTGTGGGAGGAAACCAAAGATCTTGGAGAAAACCCACGCAGGTCACGGGGAGAACGTACAAATGCCGTACAGACGGCACCCACTGGTTTAAGGATAGAGAAGAGGATGAATAATTTTGGAGCTGGGGGAGTGTGACTAGTGGTATGGCGGCAGGGGTGGGGGAGGATTAGTTTTGGGGCCTCGATTGATCCATCACAATGATTTTGGATAAAGGGGTCTAGATCAGCATGTTCAAATTTGCTGATGATACAAAGCTGAGGGCAGCAGGTTGTGAAGAATGCAGAGGCCACAGGGGAATACTGCAAAAATACAACGTCATCAATTTTGCGAGAAAAACATAGCAAAGCAGAATATCCTTACACAGACGGTGGCAGGCACGCGGAACAAAGTAGTAGAGGTGGGTACAAGTTTAGTTTAGAGATGCAGTGCGGAAACAGGCCACTTCAGCCCATCGAGTCCACACCGACCAGCGATCCCAGCACATTAACACTACCCTACATATACTAGGGACAATTTACACTTATACCAAGCCAATTAACCTACAAACCCGCACGTCTTTGGAGTGTGGGAGGAAACCGAAGATCTCAGAGAAAACCCACGCAGGTCACGGGGAGAACGTACAAACTCCGCACAGACAGCACCCGTAGTCAGGATGGAACCCGGGTCTCTGGCTCTGCAAGACAGCAACCCAATTACAACGTTTAAAAGGCATTTGAACCGGTACGTGGATAGGAAAGCTTTAGGGGGATGTGGGACCGAATCAGCAAGAGATCTTGGTCAGTGTGGACTAGCTGCATTATGCTATGACATGTCTTTTAAATGGTTAACAAACATTGATGTTGGCATAACGAGGTAGTTGGAAGTCTTGGTCAGCAACGCATAGGTACTGCAAGTCATTAGAAAGGCATGTTGTCCTTTAGTAAAGAGGGCTTCACCAGCTGAGAATATAACTTGGAGTAGTGTACACAGCAAGATAGACACCAAAAGCTGGAGTAACTCAGCGGGTCAGACAGCATGTCTGGAGAAAAAGAACAGGTGATGTTTTGGGTCAAGACCCTTCTTCAGACTTCCGTCTTGTTGTGTCTCTTTGTAACTCGTTTTCACCTAGCACACATCTATTAGATTGTGCACATCGGGTTGATTGCATTAGTTGAAACAGGGTGGGCCACGTGAAGGTTGCAATCTCCCACCCATCAGGACAGAAAGGTCTGTGTGGGAATGGGAAGGAAAATTAAAGTGTCCAGCAGCCGAGAGATCAGGAAGGTTCAGGCGGGCTGAGCGACTGCTTGCGACTGCAGATATCCAGGCCAGACCATCCCACACGTCGTGAATGACTGCTCAGAGGCTCTTCCCTGGTGGCATCAAGGCCATCCACCCAGCAACTGATACTGCCCTGGCCTGGATGTCTACCCTTGGCCTACAACTTTAGGCTGTGCACGCCATACACACGAAGACCCAGCACACAGCAAACAGAACGGCCTGTTCCCTTTATCATTGTTACTTTTTTGCATTTCTTTCATTCATTTGTTCTATATCTTCTCCCTATACATGTTCCCCCTTGGCCAAATCATTCAAAGGCACGGCATTTCTTTCCACTGCTATGCCGATGACACTCAGCTTTACCTCCCCCTGAAACCCAACAACCAGTCAAATTTAAACAGCCTCTTACACTGCCTTGAGGACATAAAAAGTTGGATGGCACAGAACTTCCTCCAATTAAACGAGAGCAAGTCTGAGGTCATCCTATTCGGCCCCCCCCCCCGACTCCATCAAATCGATAACAGGCAGTCTTGGAAGCCTATCCAGCCTAGTCAAACCGCATGTCAAAAACCTCGGCGTGATATTTGACTCTGCATTAAAGTTTGACAAGCAAGTCAACGCTGTGGTAAAAGCCAGCTTCTTCCAACTTCGTACCATAGCTAAAATCAAACCTTTCCTCCAATTCGACGACACTGAAAAAATCATTCACGCTTTCATTTCCTCCCGCCTAGACTACTGCAACTCCCTATACACTGGGATCAGCGAATCATCCCTGTCCCGCCTGCAACTGGTCCAAAACGCCGCAGCGAGACTCCTGACAGGTACCCGTAAAAGGGACCACATCACGTCGATTCTGGCCTCTCTCCACTGGCTCCCTGTACGGTACAGAATCAACTTCAAGCTCCTCCTATTCACATATAAAGCCCTAAATGGACATTCCCCCCCCCTACATCAAAAATCTTCTAACCCACCTCTCTAACTTCAGGTCCCTCAGGTCGGCCGACTTGGGGCTACTGACTATCCCGCGGTCTAGGCTTAAGCTCAGGGGTGACCGCGCTTTTGCGGTTGCAGCTCCTAGACTGTGGAACAGCATCCCTCTCCCCATCAGAACTGCCCCCTCCATCGACTCCTTTAAGTCCAAGCTCAAAACCTATTTCTACTCCCTAGCGTTTGAGGCTCATTGAGGAAGTGCTGTGAACTGTTTTGTATGTGCTGTTATGTTTGTGTGCTACTGTATGTTTCATTTTTTTCCCTTAGTACCTAATCAGATGTACAGCACTTTGGTTAACGTGGGTTGTTTTTAAATGTGCTATACAAATAAAATTGACTTGATTTGACTTGATATCTCTCTACATCCAACTATACCTCTCAATTCCCTTTCCCCTGACATTCAGTCTGAAGAAGGGTTACGACCAGAAACGTCACCCATTCCTTCTCTCCAGAGATGCTGCCTGTCCCGCTGAGTTACTCCAGCTTTTTGTGTATACCTTTGGTTTAAACCAGCATCCGCAGTTCTTTCCCACACGCGTGGTGCACACAGGTCTGGTCTTCCTACATTATGATGTATTTACCACAGCACGTCTGAGGGTCAAGTTTAATTCCCCAACTAGGGTTGCCAACTGTCCCGCATTAGCTGGGACATCCTGTACTTTGGGCTACATTTGTCTTGTCCCGTATTAGTAGGGTTGCCAATGGCGGCTGTCATTGGTGGAGCGGGAGCACGTGGCCGCTGGCTGGGTGAGGTCACGCGGGGCAGTGACGTCACCTTGTCCCGTATTTGGTGGTGGGGAAGTTGGCAACCCTATCCCCAACACAGAAGTGCACAGAAATGCGCTACCAGAAGTTAGAGGGTGCGGGGGGGGGGGGGGGAGAAACAATCATAATGTTTAAAAAGCATTTGGACAGGTACTTGGATAGGAAACGATCAGGGGAATATGTGGCCTGCATAGATAAGGCATTGTGGTCGGCACAGGTAGGTTGGGCCAAAGGGCCCGTGAAACAAAGGTTCATTGGATTGACTCCCGGGATTGGCAGGGGTGGTGAGTAGATTGTCACAGGAGAAGTTAAGCAGATCAGGCGTGTACTTTAAACGGATGGCCCATTGAAGGAGCCTCGCTAATATGGGTGCACCTCTGCCTAGATGCACAAGAATGGACGTGTTCATTTATTGACAATATTACCGCTTCACTATACTCATGGAGTCATACAGCACGGTTACAGGCCCTTCAACCCAACGTGTCCATGCTGACCAAGATGCCCCATCTACACCAATCGCAGAAGCTTCACAACAGCTACAGGTTCTTCAGCCCAACGTGTCCATGCTGACCAAGATGCCCCATCTACACTAATCGCAGAAGCTTCACAACAGCTACAGGTTCTTCAGCCCAACGTGTCCATGCTGACCAAGATGCCCCATCTACACTAATCGTAGAGGTTATACAGCACAGTTACAGGCCCATCAGCCCAACGTGTCCATGCTGACCAAGTTACCCCATCTAAGCTAGTCCCATTTGCCTGCATTAGGCCCACATCCAAACTTTTCCTATCCATGTGCCTGCCCAAATGTCTTAAATGCAGTGTGAAATAAAGAAATCTAATTTGTTAACATCTCAGCGTATTACCACTTCCAATCAGGTAAAGCATCCAATTTGTGTTTAGCCTCAGTCTGACAATGGAGGAGATCGAGGACAGAAAGGTCAGTGTGGGAATGGTGAGGAGAATTAAAGTGTCCAGCAACCGGGAGATCAGGTTGGTGCCCTCTCCCCATACCCCCTGACTCCGCTATCATTAAGAGCTCCAGCTAACTCTCTCTTGAAAGCATCTGGAGAATCTGCCTCAGAAGGCAGAGGAAGCCGAGTGTTCCACAGATTTACAACTCTCTGGGTGAAAAAGTTTTTCCTCATCTCCGTTCTAAATGGCCTCCCCCTTATTCTTAAACAGATACAGCGCAGAAACAGCCCCTTCGGAGTTCCGCGCCGACCCTGCACATGATCTCCACCCCACACACACACGAGGGACAATTTAGCATTTATGCCCACCCTGAATAGCTGCTCTTTAAACAACCATCCCACGCCTGGTGTGGACTTACCCAATAACAGCTGCTCCCCGTTTACTCTCCCGAGCCCTGGCCTGAGGATGTTGTCACCCCACAATATAGCACCTTCTGCAAGGTCCAGACGTATCCTTGTTCAGAACTACCTTCAAACTGAAAGAGCTTTGATCACTGTTCCCTAAATGCTCCACGACTGACATGCCAGGCTTGTTTCCCACCACAAGGTCCAGTACAGTCTTACCATGTGATTCACACATGTGACATCTTTACTGTGTGAAACACACCGTTTGACATCTTTACCGTGTGAAACACACTCTGGCTCTCTACCTTGTCTCTGCCTCTCAGAATTTTACAAACCTCTATCATGTCACCCCTCTGGCTCCATAGAAACATGGAAAATAGGTGCAGGAGAAGGCCATTCGGCCCTTCTATCCAGCATCACCATTTACCGTGATCATGGCTGGTCATCCACAATCAGTAACCTGTGCCTGCCTTCTCCCCATATCCCTTAATTCCGCTAGCCCCTGGAGCTCTATCCAACTCTCCTTTAAATTCATCCAGTGAATTGGCCTCCACTGCCTTCTGCGGCAGAGAATTCCACACATTCACAACTCTCTGGGTGAAAGAGTTTTTTCTCAGGGAACAGAGGCCCAGCCAATCCAATCTCTCCCAATAACAAGTGTGTGGGAAGGAACTGCAGATGCTGGTTTACACCAAAGACACACAAAATTTCTTGGCGGCGCCTAACGGCAGCGGCTGACTAGCAGTCTGTTCGTCTTTTTTTTGTTGTGTGTCGGTGTTCGGATGGTTTTTATATATATTTTTTTGGTTGTGTATGTGTGGGAGGGGGTGGTGGTGTGGGTGGGTAGGGGTGGGTGTGGGGGGGGGGGGGGGAACTTTTCTCTTCCTCACGGCGCGGGGTGCCGCTCGGCTGCGGGGCCTAACATCGCCCGCTGCGGCTCGGCCGCTGGACTTTACATCCCGGTGCGGCTTGGCCGCTGGACTTTACATCCCGGTGCGGCTCGGCCGCTGGACTTTACATCACCCGGTGCGGCTTGGCCGCTGGACTTTACATCCCGGTGCGGCTTGGCCGCTGGACTTTACATCCCGGTGCGGCTTGGCCGCTGGACTTTACATCCCGGTGCGGCTTGGCCGCTGGACTTAACAGTGCCCGGTGCAGCTCGGCTGCGGGGCTTTTCATCGCTGGTGCGGCTCGACTGCGGGGCTTTTCATCGCTGGTGCGGCTCGACTGCAGACTTGACATCGCCCGGTGCGGCTCGACCACGGGACTTAGCTGCGCAAGGCTTGGTCGCGGGCCTTTCATCGCCCGGTTCGGCCGCGGGACGTTTCAGCGCCCGGTGCGGGGACTGTGCGGGTCGGTCGGGGACGAGCTGTCTGTCCGTGGGCGTGGGGAAGAGAGTGGAAGTTTTGTTGCCTCCTTCACAGTGAGGGGGTGTTTGGAGTCACTGTGATGGACGTTTGTGTTGGGGTTATGTGTCTTGTGTTCTTTTTTTTTTTCTATGACTGCTATGTAGTTTCGTTTGGTACTTCGGTACCGAACGACAAATAAAGCTCTGTTATACCTGTTATAAAATGCTGGAGTAACTCAGCGGGTCAGGCAGCATCTCTGGAGAGAAGCAATAGTTGACGTTTCGGGTTGAGACCCTTCTTCAGACTTCCTGAGTTTGAAGGGCCTTGACCCAAAACATTACCGATTCCCTTTCTCCAGAGACGCTGCCTGACTAATTGAGTTACTCCAGCATTTTGTGTCCATCTCCCGATAACAAGCCCTAAGTGCCACGTGTGTGAATCTTTCCTGCACCCATGTCCACCTTAATTATGTCCTTCCAATAGTGTGGGGACCGGGAATGCACACAGCTTACATTTTGTATAACTCGGACATGACCCCCCCCCCCCCCCCAACACTTGTACTTAAGGTCTCGGCCGATGAAGGCAAGCAGGTCGTATGCCTTCATCACCATCTTGTCTACCTGGGTTCACATTTTCAGGGTACCACGTGCTTGCTTGTACCCCCATTATCTCTCTAACACTCCCCAGGGCTGTATCATTCACTATGAATACCCAAACCTGGTTGAACCTCCCAAAATCCATGGCGTCATACCTGCCAGTTAAATTCCACCTGCCAATCCTTTGCTGACTTTCCAAGTTGATCTTAATCCTTTGTAACTTTAGACAACCTACTTCAGTGTCCACTAAATCACAAGTTTTAGAGTAATGAAAGGCATAGACAGAGTGGATGTGGAAAGGATGTTTATACTGGAGGGAGTGTCGAGAACCAGAGGTCATAGCCTCAGAATTAAAGGGTGCTCTTTTAGAAAGGAGGTGAGGAGGAACTTCTTTCGTCAGAGGGTAGTTAAACTGTGGAACTCTGCCACAGAGGGCTGTGGAGGCCATCAGTGGATATTTTTAAGGCAGAGATAGACAAATTCTTGAATAGAACGGGCATCAAGGGTGATGGGGAGAAGGCAGGAAAATGGGATTAGGAGGCAGAGATCTGCCATGATTGAATGGCGGGGTAGACTCAATGGGCCGAATGGCCTAATTCTATTCCTATTACTTGTGAACATCTGCAAACATACTAACCACGCCACAAACATTCTCATCCACATTATTAGTATGCATAACAAACACAAGACCTTGCACAAATCCCCTGGTCAGAGTCCTCCAATCAGAAAAACTACCCTCCATTATTATTAAGACAATTTTATGCTAGTTTTTGAGATAAAACATGGAAACAGGCCCTTCGGCCCATCTGCTCACTCTATTTCTAAGTTGCCCCACTTTCCCCATTCACTGCCCACACACAAGGAGGCAATTTGGGATGTGGGGGGGAAACTGGAGCACCCAGAAGTAACCCAGGTGTTAACACAGAGAACGTGCAAACTCCACACAGACAGCACCCAAAGCCAGGATCGAGCCCGGGTCTCGGGCACTGTGAGGCAGCAGCTCAACCTGCTGCGCCACTGTGCCGCCCTAGATCTTCAATCCAACTTACTAACTCAACCTGGATCTTGCCACACGTTCTGACAATGTTTAAAATCGTCAATCCCCTTGGCTACCTCTTCAAAAGAACTTGGTGTAGGAAGGAACTGTAGAGGCTGGTTTTATACCAAAGGTAAGGCACAAAATGTTGGAATAACTCAGTGGGTCAGGTAGCATCTCTGGAGAGAAAGAATGGGTGATGTTTCGGGTCGAGACCCTTCTTCAGAAACGTCACCCATTCCTTCTCTCCAGAGATGCTGTCTGCCCCGCTGAGTTACTCCAGCATTTTATGTCTATCTTCAAATTAATGTGACTTCATTTCCCACATACAAAACCATGCTGACTAAGTCCTCTGCATTCCAATTGCAGATGAATCCTGTTGCTCAGAATCCCATCCAATAACTTTCTCCCTTTCTCATGTTCGGCTGACTGGCTTATAGTTCCCAACATCCAATATATATAATCTGTTGTGCTGATGCACGCAAGAATTTCAGTGCTCTATCTGGGAAATACACCAACCAGCCAAAACATTATGACCACTGACAGGCAAAGTGAATAACATTGATTATCTTGTTACAATGGCACCTGTCAAGGGGTGGGATACATTAGGCAGCAAGTGAACAGTCAGTTCTTGAAGTTGATGTGTTGGATGCAGGAGAAATGGGCAGGAGTAAAGACCTGAGCGACTTTGACAAGAGCCAAATTGTTATGGCCAGACGACTGGGTCAGAGCATCTCTGAAACGGCAAGGCTTGTGGGGTGCTCCCGGTCAGCAGTGGTGAGTACCTACCGACAGTGGTCCGAGGAGGGACAAACCACAAACCGGCGACAGACAGGGTGTTGGGCGCCCAAGGCTCATCGATGCGCGAGGGCAACGAAGGCTATCCCGTCTGGTCCGAACCGACAGAAGGTCGACTGTGGCATAAGTCACAGAAAATGTTAATGGTGGTTACGGGAGGAATGTGTCACAATACACAGTGCTTCGCACCCTGCTGCGTATGGGGCTGCACACGGAGGACCAACAGCATATTAGGCAGCTGGTCATAATGTTTTGGCTCATCAGGTCATAATGTTATGGCTGATCGGCGTATGACAATAAAACACTCTTGACTGCCCTACTTCAAGGTACGACCTTTGGGATATTTGAGCTGAACCCTGAGGACAGTCTGCTCTAATAATTTGTGTAGACATTTGTTAAAACAAAATGTGGTGTGAACTGGGTCTGCATGCTGTCCAGAAGTTGGAGCAGGTCTGAGGAGTAAGAGTTTGTGTGCAATTCAATGGGGCGTCTGAAGTCCGCAGCCAGCTAAGAGGAGCAGGTACTCACTCCGGCCAGTGACTTCTGGATATTCTCCCTGGCTCTGGCAATGTCTCGAAGGATGTTACTCGCTCCGTTCTCCTAGGTAGTGGAGAAAGAATTTAGTCAAAGGCTTCATCTCTGGTCAAACCACAGCAACAACACAGTCTGAGGGCTTTGAAAGTTGACACAAGGAACTGCAGGCGCTGGTTTGCAAACCAAAAAACCTCAGAGTGCTGGAGTAACTCAGCAAGCCAGGCAGCATCTGTGGAGAATGTGGCTAGGCCATGCTTTGGGTCGGGACTGATCTTCTTCAGACTTATTTTAACATGGATAGGAAGGGTTCAGAAGGATATGGGCCAAACATAGGCAGAAGGGACTAGTGTTGATGTGGGGCATCTTGGTTGATGTGGGGAAAGTTGGGTCGCAGAGCCTGCTTCCACGCCGTGTGACTATGATCGTAGTGAGGGGGGAGAGCTGGAGGAGAGGTGGGGGCAGGACAACAAAACCAGGCAAGCAGGTGAGAGGGAGTTGGACACAGGCGAGAGGGAGCTGGATTTGCAGGTCGGTGGACAAAGGCTGGAAATGAAAAGCAAAAAGTGGGAGGTAAGGATCGAAGAACCAGAGGAAGGAATACAGGATTATCCCACGTGAGGAATATGAGGCGCTTGTTCCTTCAGTTTGCGTGTGGCTTCACTCTGGCAAAGCAGGCAGCCCAGGACTGAAAGGCTGATGTAGGAATGGGAGTAAAAATGGTGGCAACCAGCAGGCACTTGGTGGACCAAGCGCAAGTGTTTGACAAAACGATTGCAGAGTCTGCACTTTGAGAGGGGAGATTGGAAGATGGGTGGACAATGAGAGGGGATCTTACAGAAACATATAAAATTATGAAAGGACTGGACAAACTGGAAGCAGGAAAAATGTTCCCAATGTTGGGGGAGTCCAGAACCAGGGGCCACCGTCCAAGAATAAAGGGGAGGCCATTTAAAACTGAGATGAGAAAAAAACCTTTTCACCCAGAGTTGTGAATTTGTGGAATTTTCTGCCACAGAGGGCAGTGGAGGCCAATTCACTGGATGAATTTAAAAGAGAGTTAGATAGAGCTCTAGGGGCTAGTGGAATCAAGGAATATGGGGAGAAGGCAGGCACAGGTTACTGACTGTGGATGATCAGCTTTGATCACAATGAATGGCGGTGCTAGTTCGACGGGCCAAATGGCCTCCTCCTGCACCTGTTTTCTATGTTTCTATGACAAAAGCCAGAGAAGACAAACGGGCGTGAGATAAGGAGAGAAGTGGCGTCAAATGTTACCTATCCATATCCTCCAGAGATGCTGCTTGACCTGCTGAGTTACTCACTCCAGCACTGCATGCCTGAGGGTTTGAATGACCGGCTACCAGAGATCGCCCAAGCACAGTGCCCCATCGACCAAGTGGCTGTAGGAAGGGCCCAAAACTGCAGCAACCAGAAAGCAGAGATTTCAATGCAGCAAGGGATGAGCAAAGCCCCTGAACGATCACATCTGCCCCTCAAAATAACACCAGGAAGCCGCTGCTGCAAACAAAACCAACGCTGTTAGTCAGAGCTAGGGTTGCCAACTGTCCCATATTAGCCGGGACATCCCGTATTTTGGGCTGAATTGGTTTGTCCCGTACGGGACCGCCCTTGTCCCGTATTAGGCCCTGGGGGCGCTGTAGGTCTGGATAGTGTAGGCCTGGGGGCCGCAGTGTGTCCGGAGGCCCGGGCGCCGCCTAACGGAGGTTGCGTAGCACCCCGCTTCCCAGCCCGGGTAGCAGCCATTGCGGGAGCGATTGCACGTGGCCGCTGGCTGGGTGAGGTCACGTGGGGCGGTGACACCGCCTTGTCCCGTATTTGGGTGTGAGGAAGTTGGCACCCCTAGTCAGAGCGCTCTTTCCTTCCATGCAATCTATTCCTCTGCAACGGAAGCAGACCCACGAGGGCTGAGATTACCGTTGAGTTGACAGGAAAGCCACAGCCCTCTGCCCCCCCCCCCATCCCCTGGAGTATTTACCCCCTCCGCAATCAGAGGTACCCCAGGACATGTGCTCTAATGTCATCCCCTTCAGGCAGATTCCATCAGGATCATGACAAGCAGACAAAATGGAGGGTATAGTATCAGAGACCGTTCGGCACCAGTAAACCAACAGCCCCTGGGAAGGGGCAGTGTTCAAAGGTGTTAAGATAACAAGACCAGCAGTGAAAAAGGACTTTCTGGTTTGCTTTAAACAAATGCAGGATCAGACAGGATCAGATTGCAGCTGCTCTCAAAGTAACTTGACAGAAAGCATCATCAGACCCTCAACAAGCACCCGATCTTTGGCTGAGGAAATAAGAAAGACATGCACAGTGAATGAAAAAGAAAGGGTAATTTCAGATTTAATTTCTAAAGAGCACAGGGAGAAAAAGGGAGCATAATTACAAAGGTGTAAATTACTGTGCGTAGACAGCTCGGTAAATAACATTAAAACACTTCAAAAGATCAGACAAGACATTTGAACGTTTTTTTAGGTTTAGACACTGCTTGGAAACAAGCCCTTTGGCCCACCGAGTCCGCGCCGACCAGCGATCCCCATCCACTAACACTATCCTACACACTTGGGACAATTTACAATGTTTACCAAAGCCAATTAACCTACAAACCTGTGCGTCTTTGGAGTGCAGGAGGAAACCGGAGCAGCCAGAGAAAGCGTACATGGTCACAAACTCCGTACAGCCAGCACCCGTAGTTAGGATGGAATCCAGTGTCGCTGGTGCTGTAAGGCAGCAACTTTACCACTGCCACTAAACTAACATTGTTTAGAAAGCTAGAAAGTAGATTGCCATTGTTCCATTACCGATACATATGCCTCACCCTAGAGTGGTTAATCCCAGGTAAATCAGACTGAGGTGTTCCTTTAGTTTAGTTTAGTTTAGAGATACGGTGTGGAAACAGGCCCTTTCGGCCCACCGGGTCTGCGCCGACCAGCGATCCCTGCACACTAACACTATCCTACACCCACTAGGGACAATTTTTACATTTACCAAGCCAATTAACCTATATACCAGTACATCTCGAGTGTGGGAGGAAACTGAAGATCTCGGAGTAAACCCACGCAGGTCACGGGGAGAAGGTACAAACTCCGAACAGACAGCACCCGTAGTCGGGATCTAACCAGAGCGGCATGTTGCTCGAGCTGCATTCGCTGCAAGGCATCAACTACCGCTGTGCCACCGTGACCGTTCCTGGTGTGCACGGCTCAGTTAGTCGGTGATAACTAGGGCCTTTGGGAATCCTACATTTACAACTTACCAAAGCCAATTAACCTACAAGCCTGCACGTATTTGGAGTGTGGAAGGAAAAAATCTGCGTGGTCACAGGGAGAATGTACAAACTTCGTTCAGACTACGCTAGGAGTTCCCTCCCATGCTAAATAGGCGGAGATGTCATTAAGACCACCACACAGGATCTGAGAACAGAGCACTGATTTGGGCAAATCCCTCGACCGAGTTAATCCTTTTCTCATCCCAGCACCTCAGCAGGAACGCGATCCTTACTAGGGGTGCTCCTGGCACTAATAACAGCCTGAGCAACCCCAAAATTATCAGCATTAACTTCTGACCTTCCCATAGAAACATAGACACAGAAAATAGGTGCAGGAGGGGGCCATTCGGTCCTTCGAGCCAGCACCGCCATTCATTGTGATCATGGCTGATCATCCACAATCAGTAACCCGTGCCTGCCTTCTCCCCATACACCTTGATTCCACTAGCCCCTAGAGCTTTATCTAACTCTCTTTTAAATTCATCCAGTGAATTGGCCTCCACTGCCCTCTGTGGCAGAGAAGTCCACAAATTCACAACTCTCTGGGTGAAAACGTTTTTTTCTCACCTCGGTTTTAAATGGCCTCCCCTTTATTCTGTGACTGTGGCCCCTGGTTCTGGACTCCCCCAACACTGGGAACATTTTTCCTGCATCTAGCTTGTCCAGCCCTTTTATAATTTTATACGTCTCTCTAAGATCCCCTCTCATCCATCTAAACTCCAGTGAATACAAGTCCGCAATGCAACACTCAGTGGAAGGGTTTTGAGGACCAGCTCCCTGTGCCATCCTTTGCCAGGTGAGCAACATGCCACTGTGGTACAGACAAGGAGTATGTCCTAGCACTTAATATGGAAAGTGCGGGCCCACGTCTTCTGATGGGACGTTTTGGTTTGGGTTTATTATTGTCACCGAGGCAAAAGTTTTGTTTTGCTCACTATCCAAACAAATCAGATTATACCAAACATCAAGTCAAACTCGCATACAAAGGGGGAGATACAGAGTGCAGATTCTAATTCCAAGTAGTACCTTTATGAGAAGTGGTTTTGAGTTTTATAAAGACGGGGCTGTGAGAAATAAAGGGAGCTCTGCTCAAAGAGGGGACTCCTGCCTTTTGGAACAGATGCAATGGACAGATAGTTCCCAGCACTGTAGTGCACCAGTTCCGGAGACAAATGTCAGCCAAGGGGTAGAGGTGAATTAGACAGCACCCTAGCTCATGGAAGGACCGTTCAGAAGCCTGATAACAGAGTGGGAAGAGTCTGGTGGTGCGCGCTTTCCAAGCTGCTGTGCTTTCTGCCGGAGGGGAGCAGGGAGGAGGAGGAATGACCGGGGCGGAACGTCTTTGATCAGGTTGGCTGCTTTCATGGGACGGCAGTGTGACAGAACAGTGGAGATTAGTAATGATCAGCACCAGGGGGGCTGCTGCGAGTTGAACCAGCTTCACAAGACAAAGTGTCAAGTGATTCTTCTGCTGGGATCACCCCTTAACTGGGACTCAGTCACATGGGGCCTCGCCGACATTCGACACCAATCTGTGCAGCTATTGAGCCGCCTGTT
The DNA here is from genome assembly GCF_053455715.1 of Rhinoraja longicauda. NCBI lineage: Eukaryota > Metazoa > Chordata > Chondrichthyes > Rajiformes > Arhynchobatidae > Rhinoraja > Rhinoraja longicauda. Next base: position 113,340,767 of record NC_135954.1, on the reverse strand, counting down.
TCAAATACCTGCGTGCTGCCGCAGGTTTCCAATCAGTTCAAGAGGGCCAAGATCTCAACTGTCTGGGTCCAGATTGTCTGTCCACTTAGGGACTGCACCACAGACATCTCAGAGGCAAAGTGGTCACACACACTCACCCAGGCCAAACCCTGCCCACAGCAAGGACACAGAGAAATTACTGCACACAGGAATCTGGAATAGATTCTGAAGGGTAACTTTTTCACACAAAGGGTAGTGGGTGTATGGAACAAGCTGCCGAGGAGGTAGTTGAGGCTGGGACTATCCCAACGTTTAAGAAACAGTCAGACAAGGTACATGGATAGGACAGGTTTGAAGGGATATGGACCAAGCACAGGCAGGTGGGACTAGTGTTGCTGGGACACTGTGGCCGGTGTGGGCAAGTTGGGCCGAAGGACCTGTTCCCACGCTGTATCACTCTATGACAGTGGGAATGGCAGGGAACCCGCTCGACTCCTGGCAGCCTAGCTCTGGGCAGCACACCGGTGCAGCGGGTAGAGCTGCTGCCTCACAGCTCAAGAGACCCGGGTCCGATCCCAACCATGGGTGCTGCCGTTATGTGGAGTTTGTGCGTTCTCTCTGTGACTGCGTGGGTTTCCTCTGGGTGCTCTGGTTTCCTCCCACGTCCCAAAGAAGTGCACGTTTGCAGGTTAATTTGCTTCTGTAAATTGCCCCTAGATACTCCAAATGCGGCCTGACCAGCACCTTATAGTGCCTCAGCTGTAGGTTAAATGGCTTCTGCAAATTGTTCCTCGTGTGTAGGGTAGAACTAGTATATAAGGGATCGATGGTCCGAACTCGATAGGGTGAAGGGCCTGTTTCTCTCTCAAATCTGTCTGCCAAATATTGAGAGCATTTTCTATTGAATGACAATGCAGTGAAGTGCTAGAGGGATGTTCTACTGCATTAAACCCACCAGTGAATGCCGTTTAGTTTTGTTTTGAGATACACCATGGAAATAGGCCCTACGAGTCCACGCCAACCATCGATCACCCACTCACACTAGTTCTATGTCATCCCACTTTCCCACCCGCTCCCTACACACAAGGGGCAATTTACAGAGGCCAAGTAACCTACAAACCCGCATGTCTTTGGGATATGGGAGGAAAAGGAAGCACCCGGAGAAAACCCTTGAGGTCTCAAGGAGAACGTGCAAACTCCACACAGACAGCATTGGAGGTCAGGATTAAACCACATCTCTGGTGCTGTGAGGCAGTGGCTCAACCAGCTGTGCCATTGTGTCAACCATAACACAACTGCTTGTTGCTTTACAGGAAAGTTTACGAACAGTGAAAGCCCCGGATAGAGTGGATGTGGAGAGGATGTTTCCACCAGTGGGAGAGTCTAAAACTAGAGGTTAATGCCTCAGAATTAAAGGAAGTTCCTTTCGGGTGGAAATGAGGAGGGATTTCTTTCGTCAGAGGGTGGTGAATCTGTGGAATTCTTTGCCACAGAAGGCTGTGGAGGTCGTCAATAAACAATAGGTGCAGGAGTATGCCATTCTGCCCTTTGAGCCAGCACCGCCAGTCAATGTGATCATGGCTGATCATTCACCATCAGTACCCTGTTCCTGCCTTCTCCCCATATCCCCATACCGTCAATGGATATTTTTAAGGCGGAGATAGATAAATTCTTGATTCGTACGGGTGTCAGAGGTTATGGGGAGAAAGCAGGAGATAGAGATAGAGCAGCCATGATTGAATGGCGGAGCAGACATGATGGGCCAAATGGTCTAATTCTGCTCCGATCACTTATGACCATATGAAGGTCCATTAGCAGGTGAAATTTAGTTGAGTGGTTACATGATTCTATTAACCTGAGAAGGCACCACAGGTGCCCAGCACTGGTTTTTTTTTTTAATGGTCAATTACCGAGGAGTTGTGCGTTTTCTCCATTCTGATCGGTAACCAGATTTTTAAATAGAGCTTTAGAGAGGAGATTGGCTGAATGATTTGGATAAGAAATTCCAGACTGATTAGGCTGAGGAAAATTCTAGCCTGTTAAGAGATACAAATGAGCCTGAGAACCACTGCCTCTAGGTTCGAGGAATAGCCTTTTTCACACCCCTCCCCCCATCAACTATCAGGCTCTTGAGCCACACTGTACAACCACATGTCTGTAATGAAGAAAGATTGGGAAGACTGGACTTGTATTGTCATATGAGGAAAGATTGGAAAGACTGGGCTTGTATTCACTGGAATTAAAAGGATGAGAGGGGATCTTATGGAAATGTATAAAATTATAAAAGGACTGGACAAGCTAGATGCAGGAAAAATGTTCCAAATGTTGAGGGAGTCCAGAACCAGGGGCCACAGTCTAAGAATAAAGGGGAGGCCATTTAAAACTGAGATGTGAAAAAAAAAAATCACCCAGAGTTGTGAATTTGTGGAATTCTCTGCCACAGAAGGTAGTCGAGGCCAATTCACTCGATGAATTAAATTCTCTTTTAGAGTTAGATAGAGCTCTAGGAATCAAGGGATATGGGGAGAAGGCTGATTGTGGATGATCATCCATGATCACAATGAATGGCAGTGCTGGCACTAAGGGCCGAATGGCCTCCTCCTGCACCTATTTTCTATGTTTAACCCTACCGCAGAACTGAACTACCATGGACCTTGTGTAAGGTTACACTCTGTAGTTTGGTTTGCACTATTATGATCCAATTTACCTAGAACAACCGATAATGTAAATAGTTTTTTTGTGTGTTGTCGCATCAATGTGCCTGTAAAGCAGCGCCAAATGACAGTTATTAACACTCTTGGCTATCTTGAAGGATGTCTAAGCCTGAGATGAGGAGAAATGTTGTCTCCCAGTAAGTGATGCGTCTGTGGAATTCTCCACTACATTGGTTGAAACCAAATCATTTGATATGTTCAAGGAGTTTGATATTTCTTTCAGTTTAGAGAGTGAGTTTTTCAGAGATACAGCATGGTAATAGGTCCTTCGGCCCACGCCAACCCACCAATCACCCGTTCACTTTAGTTTAATATTATCTCGCTCCCTACACATAAGGGGGCAATTTACAGAGGGCCAATTAACCTACAAACACGCACGTCTTCAGGACGTGGGAGGAAACTGGGATATCCGGTGGAAAACCACGCAGTCACAGGAAAAACGTGCAAACTCCACAGACAGCAGAGGTGAAGATTGAACCCGAGCCTCTGGCGCTCCGAGGCAGCGGCTCCACTCACTGCGCCACCCATGTTTGACTGTCATATGAGGAAAGATTGGAAAGACTGGGCTTGTATTCACTGGAGTTTAGAAGGGTGAGAGGGGATCTTATAGAGACGTATAAAATTATAAAAGGACTGGACAAGCTGGATGCAGGAAAAATGTTCCCAATGTTGGGGGAGTCCAGAACCAGGGGCCACAGTCTAAGAATAAAGGGGAGGCCATTTAAAACTGAGGTGAGAAAATCTTTTTCACCCAGAGAGTTGTGAATTTGTGGAATTCTCTGCCACAGAAGGCAGTGGAGGCCAATTCACTGGATGAATTTAAAAGAGAGTTAGATAGAGCTCTAGGGGCTAGCGGAATCAAGGGATATGGGGAGAAGGCAGGCACGGGTTACTGATTGTGGATGATCAGCCATGATCACAATGAATGGCGGTGCTGGCTTGAAGGGCCAAATGTCCTCCTCCTGCACCTATTTTCCATGTTTCTATGTTCCTACTGCTATATGGAATCAGAGAATATGGGTGGAAAGCTGGCACAGGGGAATAAATTTGGACAATTACCCACGATCATAGGAAGTGGCAGAGAAGACCTTAAGAACCAAACCTCTCCTCCCTGTTCTTGTTTAAAGGGTAAGCGATCATCTTGCAAAAAGATATCCTTTGCTCTTTAATTATAAACCAAGACTTTTGCAACTTGAAAGGTTAATATTGCTGGGTTTTGTCTGTACATGTTATTTGTTTTTCTCTCACACACACGTCCAAGCACCATACTGTACCTGTGTGGCTGGAGGATTTTGCGCTGTATTTTGTACTGGGGTGTTGGTAGGAACTGAACCGTGCATCTGGCTGTAGTACTTCAGCTCCGCGTCGTCATACTTGTACTTGTCAAACCAGATATTCTCGTTTGCTAACATGTTAACTGCCATGGTCCTAGATGGTGGGAAAGGTGATGAAAGACACAGTCAGACCCCGTTCAAAGCAGAGATGAGAGCCCCCAATCAATACATGGATGGGGTGCTGTTGGTTGACCGCGGGATAAGCTCAGTACTGTCCCACTGTAACTGATGCACTCCTCAGCCCCATTCCCCTCTGGTCAGCCCCATTCCCCACTGGTCAGCCCCATTCCCCACTGGTCAGCCCCATTCCCCACTGTGCAGCCCCATTCCCCACTGGTCAGCCCCATTCTCTAATCCGCTGCCATTACACAAGTTTCATTACAAAACCATCGCCCATAAAATGTTCATGAGTGATAAAAGGAGCAGCATTAGGTCATTCGGCCAATTGGGTCTACTTCGCCGTTCAATCACGGCTGATCTACCTTTCCCTCTCGACCCCATTCTCCTGCCTTCTCCCCATATCAATCAAGAACCTATCTATCTATGCCGTAAAAATATCCATTGACCTGGCCTCCACAGCCTCCTGTGGCATTGAATTCCACAGATTCAACACCCTCTGACGACAGAAATTCCTTCTCATCTCTTTTCTAAAAGTACGCCCCTTTATTCTGAGGCTATGACTTTGGTCTTAGACTCTCCCACGAGTGGGAACCATCCTCTCCGTATCGCCTTTCCGCTCCTGCCAATGGTTCACACATCATGGAAGGAAAGTCAAATGGCGGCAGGAAGGCACCCCAACCTGAAAGATCAGTCCAAACTTCCTTACGTAGCAACACGGCCAATCAAACACCCCACTGCTCACTCAAGTCTCACTGCTGCCCATCACTCAAACACTGCAAAATTAAACAAGGCAGCTTCGTTGAGGCCCGACACTGGGAGTGAGCAGTCCTCAGGCGACTTGACAAGAGAGGACAACACCTTCAACGTGGTTGCAATGCTGGGCCGTGTGGCCAGTCCGACTAAAATACACCTCACGCCACAGGTTGCTTGACCTGCTGACAGAACAATCATCTCACGTCACTGGTCGTTTGGCCAGTCCGGCACAACAATCACCTCAAGTCAACACAAAGCAATATTTATAGGAAAAAAACCTGCAGATGCTGTAGACACAAAATGCTGGAGTAACTCAGCAGATCAGGCAGCATCTCGGAGAGAAGGAATGGGTGACGTTTACCAAAACGTCACCTATTCCTTCTCTCCCGAGATGCTGTCTAACCCGCTGAGTTACTCCTGCATTTTGTGTCTACCCACAATGCAGAATTTCATTGCTTGCTGTCGGGTGGGAAAAGGGCTGCAGATTCACACCAGCTGAGTACTATTATTTGCCCGTGCATTGCTCTTACGAAACACAAATAATGCACAGATTAAGACCGATGCAAGTGGCAAATTTTGGAAATAAAAAGGAACTGCAGACGCTGGTTTATATCACAAACATAAAATGCTGGAGTAACTCAGCAGGCCGGGCAGCCACTCTGGAGAACATAAGGCAGGTGACGTTCAAGATCGGGATCGACACAAAATGCTGGAGTAACTCAACGAGACGGGCAGCAACTCGGGATAGAAGGAATGGGTGATGTTTCGGGTCGAGACCATTCTTCAGACAAAAAATGCTGGAGTGACTCAGCACGTCAGGCAGATTGAGACCCTTCTTCAGAGTAATTGTAGAGGGAGGGTGGAGGATGACTGGAAGTAAGAAAAGACCAGGACAGATCAGAGCCGGCAACAGATTGATTAGTGGGTGTATGGGGAGAAGGCAGGAGAATGGGGTTGAGAGGGAAAGATAGATTAAATGGCGGAGTAGACTTGACGGGCCAAATTCTGCTCCTATAACCTCTGAACAGATGACCTCAGCAGCGAGGCTCCCTGTTGTTGGTTCAGGGCAGGGCGATCCCAGGAGGGATGTAGTGTACAGTAAATAATAGTACTCAGCTGAAGTGATGTTGCAAGGGGAATGTCGGGTGCAAAGTCCGAGCAGTACGCGCACAATACTGTAGAAACACTGGCCGCTGCCTGGCATGCAAACCCCACCAGCCCTCTGCATGCCATGTCACTGCATCACTGCAGGGCTCGCCAGCGACCAAGAAAGAAATAGCTGCGGAGAGGTACGGCACAGAAATAGGCCCTGCTACCCACCAAGTCCAAACCCACCATTAACACCATGAAGCAGCACTGGTCATGTAATCAAGGACCCCGATTTTGAGAAGTCGATGGATTATTGTAAAGTTTTGGCCGGTTCGATAGTGGGGCGGCACAGTGGCGCAGCGGATAGAGCTGCTGCCTCACAGCGCCAGAGACCCGGTTTCAATCCTGACACCGGGGGCTGTCTGTGTGTAGTTTGTAAGTTCACCGTGTGACCGCATGGGTTTTCACCGGGTGCTCCGGTTTCCTCCCACACTCCAAAGACGTGCAGGTTTGTAAATTAATCGGCTTCTGTAAATTGTCCTGAGTGTGTCGGATTGGGGTCATTATGGCTGGTGCGGACTCAGTGTGCCGAGGGGCTTACTTGCATGCTGTATCTCTAAACTAATCTGAGCAGCTTTGGAACCACACCTCCTGTGTGCATCAGACTAGTCCACCTGACCCTAGATGGCACAACACTTGCCCATTACCACGCTGCCCGCACTGGTTCAAAGTGACCCTATGCACCGGCACAGAGCTCTACCCATGGCCAATAAACCCCAGTCTTATCAGTTATCCAGAGCCCACGAATGAAAACTATTTTCACACAAAAAAATGCGTGTAAAGAACGCATTTAAAGTAACCTTCTACAGTTAAAGAAACCTTCTATGTTAAAATAAATCTGCCCATGGTGCAAACCCTATCCGATGCCAATTGTAAAGTGGTCGGAGAGTCACCAACAGGATCCTGTATTGATTTGATTGGAATCTCATACGATCAGAGTTGCACAGCACAGAAACAGGCCCTTCGGCCCGACTTGTCCACAATGCCCACCTGAGCTAGTTCTATTTGACTGCGTTTGGCCCATATCCCTGAAAGCCTTTCATAGAAACATAGACAATAGGTGCAGGCCATTTGGCCCTTCGAGCCAGCACCACCATTCAATGTGATCATGGCTGATCACCCACAATCAGTAACCCGTGCCTGCCTTCTCCCCATATCCCTTGATTCCACTAGCCCTAAGAGTTCTATCTCTCTTTTGAAAGCATCCAGCGAATCGGCCACCACTGCCCTCTGTGGCAGAGAATTCCACAGATTCACAGCTCTCTGGGTGAAAACGTTTACCTCATCTCAGTCCTAAATGGTTCCTATCCAGGTTCTATCCTTTTTCTCCAAAGATGCTGCCTGACCCAATGAATTACTCCAGCACTTTGTGTCTCATTTTACTTGTCAGTCGAGTCAGGTAAGATCCCCCGGTGACTAATTTGATGACACCCAGGTTAAGTTTATAATCTAATTGCCCCACCACTCCCACCACCCCCCCCCCCCTCATGTTTTAATGGGAGTGTGTGGCTCCGCATCATTTTTACCAGATGCCCAAGAAAATAAATTAGATGCAAGTGTGTTGGAGGACTTCAAAAAGTGGGAAGAAAAGGCAATGTCCTGTGGGGTTCTTCAGGGACCCTGTGTTGGGTGAGGGTGCATTAAGTATGATGCAAGCCTACTTATCCTGGGTCCTGGGACAGCGAGGTGCAGGGGTGCTTCTCTCTGTCGGTGGTGCTGGTGGAGAGGCAGACGACAGCTCGTGGGTTTTGCCGGGCATTCCCCGGGCGTCGAGCAGGTGGCGGTGCAGTTCTGCAGCATCGTGGGCGGGTTTGTTGAACCACACCGGCTCGTTATCCTGATGGACGAGGTGGCGATGGGCCGGTGTGGGCGAGGGGCCGGGGTCCATGGCGAGGGGTGGTGGCGGTGTGGTGCCGCTCTGGTGCGGGCCGTCCCTCTGCGCCGCCCGCCCCTCGTGGTAGAGCCGCTCTGCCTCGTCGTACAACGGCTTCTCCAGCCACACGCAGGCCGGTGGGTGGTAGACGCCAGCACTGGGAGACGTCCCGTTCTCCCGGGGGCCGGGTGTAGCCGGAGTCACCGGCGTAGTGCCCACGCTGGCGTAGCCCTCGTCTGGAGTGGGCCACGGCTTCTCCAGCAACACTTCGCGGGCAGGTGGGCGGATGGGCAGGCTGGGGGACATCCCGTTCCCCCGGGGCTCGGGTGTAGCCGGAGTCACCGACGTAGTGCCCACGCTGGCGTAGCCCTCGTCTGGAGTGGGCCACGGCTTCTCCAGCAACACTTCGCGGGCAGGTGGGCGGATGGGCAGGCTGGGGGACATCCCGTTCCCCCGGGGCTCGGGTGTAGCCGGAGTCACCGACGTAGTGCCCACGCTGGCGTAGCCCTCGTCTGGAGTGGGCCACGGCTTCTCCAGCAACACTTCGCGGGCAGGTGGGCGGATGGGCAGGCTGGGGGACATCCCGTTCCCCCGGGGCTCGGGTGTAGCCGGAGTCACCGACGTAGTGCCCACGCTGGCATAGCCCTCGTCTGGAGTGGGCCACGGCTTCTCCAGCAACACTTCGCGGGCAGGTGGGCGGATGGGCAGGCTGGGGGACATCCCGTTCCCCCGGGGCTCGGGTGTAGCCGGAGTCACCGATGTAGTGCCCACGCTGGCGTGGCCCTCGCCTGGAGTGGGCCACGGCTTCTCCAGCCACACTTCGCGGGCAGGTGGGCGGATGGGCAGGCTGGGGGACATCCCGTTCCCCCGGCGCCCAGGTGTGTCCGGGGTCACCGGTGTGGCGCCGACGCTGCCGTAGCCATCGTCTGGAGTGGGCCGCGGCTGCTCCAGCCACACCTCGCGGGCCGGTGGGTGGTAGACGCCAGCACTGGGAGATGTCCTGTTCCCCCGGGGCCCGGGTGTGGCCGGGGTCACCGGTGTGGCGCCGACGCTGCCGTAGCCCTCGTCTGGGGTGGGCCGCGGTGACTTCGGGATGGGGAGAGAGCGTGGCACTGCCCGTGCCTGGGAACGGGTGAGGAACTGGAGCTCAGCCTGGTCGAAGGCGCCCCTGTTGATCCAGACCCCGGCCACCAGGTGATGGCAGGCCACGGCGGGCCGCTGTTTGCGGGCCACAGTCCCAGCTTCGCCCGCCGCCTCCTCTACCCAGTGCCGGTCAGCTTCCCTCGCCACTACCGGCCTGCACCGCGGAGCGCACTTCTCCTGCCTCCTCTTGCCCGCCCCGTCCCGTGCAGACGGGCCGACCCCAGCCTCTGGGCGCCTCTGCCCGGCCTCCTGGAACAACCTCTCTGCCTCGTCGAACCTCCACTTGTCCATCCAGACGGTCTCCAGCAGGAAGGGATGGCGTGTGCTCCTCATCCTCACAGTGCAGCACAACACAGGGGAAGAAAGCTCACAGTCAGCACAGCAATGCAGCCCGCCAACACCAGACAACAGACTTTAGCCTCAACGGCAACTCGTCTTTCTGATCTCACTGCCCCATTCCACTCATTTTAACTGGGGTTAGTCTTACGCACACACACATGCCCGCGTGCAGTCCAATCACTAAAATAGTTTTGAAGAGCAAATTGAGTCAGCGAGGAAATCAGAAAGACAAGGAGCAATAAAAATGAACTTTAGCTGCTGGTTTATACCAGAGACACAAAATGCTGGGGTATCTCAGTGGGTCAGGCAGCATCTCTGGAGAAGATGGATGGGTGATGTTTCAGGTCGGGACCCTTCTTCAGACTTGACACTGAAGGGTGCGGATCCGCAACGTCCCCCATCTATGTTGTCCAGAGATGCTGCCTGACCCACTGAGTTACCCCGGCATTTTGTGTCTATCTTCAGAAAGACACAGTTCAGGTCACTTAGTAAACTTGAGGTACTTGCTCGAAGAGAATTAGGTTGGGTATGGGGGCTTCCAGGGTGAAGTGGGGTTCTGAGATATTTGGAAGGAGGGAGGGGTCGGGGCAACAGCTGGAGAGGAGTAGATCGGGGAGGTAGGGAGGGAGGCGGTTTCAACATTGGGGAATGCCTCATCAATAGGGGTGGGGCAACTGGTCGAGCTGCTGCCTCACGGTGTCAGTGACCCGGGTTCGATCCTGACCTCAGGTGCTGTCTGCGTGTGGAGTTTGCACGTTCTCTCTGTGTATACTGATTAGCTAATTAATTTATTGCATCGTATGGGAGGCGCATTCCCAATCTCGTTGTACCCCTGTACAATGACAATAAAGATATATTGTATTGTATTGTATTGTATTGTATTGTTTTCTCCGGATGCTCTGGTTTCCTCCCACATCCTAAAGACAAGTGGGTTTGTAGGTTAATAGGCCCTCTGTAAATTGGCCCGAGTGTGTAAGGAAGTGGATGAGATAGTGGGATAACACAGAACTAGTGTGGACGGGCCGTCGGTGGTTGGCAGGTCCTGTGTCGATGCTGTTCCTTTGAACTAAACTAAATTAGGGCAATGGGTTGTGGCGGAGACTGTTGGGATGAGAGAGGGAAGGGAAGGGGTAAGTTTAGTTTAGAGATACAGTGCGGAAACAGGCCCTTCGGCCCACCGGGTCCGCGCCAACCGGCGATCCCCGCACATTAACACTATCCTCCACACACTAGGGACAATTTTTACATTTACCAAGCCAATTAACCTACAAACCTGTACGTCTTTGGAGTGTGGGAGGAAACCGAAGATGTTAGAGAAAACCCACGCAGGTCACGGGGAGAACGTACAAACTCCGTACAGACAGCACCCGAAGTCAGGATCCAACCCTGGTCTCCGGTGCTACATTCGCTGTAAGGCAGCAACTCTACTGCTGCGCCACCGTGACCACCCAAAAGCTGGAATGGAGTGTGTAAGGAAGTGGATGAGATAGTGGGATAACACAGAACTAGTGTGGACGGGCCGTCGGTGGTCGGCAGGGAGGGTCTGAGACGGGGGGAATGCCCCATCATTAGGGTAATGGGTGGGGTTGGGGAAGAATGGGTGTGGAGCAAGGGTAGAGATGGGAGCAAGGGTAGAGAAAGCTAGATGTGATGGGATGTCATGGTGCAGTTAGGACGGATAGAAATCGCTTTACAGCCCAATTTCATCGACTTGAAGATATAAAAGACGGCAAAAAGAAACCATGCTACCTCATCTCAATGGACAGGCAAAATGAATCGTGGCTGTGCCTGGGAGTGGCTCCACTCCTGTGGGTGGGGCAGTGTGTTTAGCACAAAGCCTTGCTCAATGAGGTGCAGCAACACTGTAATCACAAGCCTGTCCAGCACGCAGGCACCAGGGAACCGCACTGGAAGTCGACTGCAACACTGATCACACCAATCCAGTGGCATCTTTACACACACTTTAGAAAATGAGCTAGGAAGGGTGAAAGAGAAAAGAGACCAAGGTCTGACAGGTACTCACCTTCTCATCCCACAGCTGCCAGCAGAGGAATAAAGAGAAGAAAGAAAAATTAAGCGATTTAACGTCACGATTCAAATGTTGCTAACCACTTGCTTTGCAGATAACATTCGCGGGCGGCCCTGCGGGCCATGGAGCAAGTCAGTCATGTATCGTGGGCTCATGAGCACATGCATCACCCACCCCTCCCAATGGTGTAGGTTATGGCCATTAACCCTTTCTCCTCTCCCACAGGATAGCAGGCAGCCCACATGGAGCTCTGCCTCCATGTTGTGTCCCTTCACATACACAGTTGGACATAAGAGAAAGACGTCCATACAAAACACGAACGTGCTGGAGGTACTCAGCAAGTCAGGCAGCAAAGAACATGGAACTGTATTGTGCAGGAGCAGGCCCTCCGGGCCACAATGTCTGTGCTGAGCGTGGTACCGAGGTAAATTGTTATCTGTAGAAGTTGCGAAAGAGGCATTATTGAATGCATGCAGTGTGTAGTGAAATCCAATAGTCTACCTATCAATGCAGGTTGAAAGTAACTGGCATTATGCTTTAGCCACATTAAAAGTCGAACAGGTCCTTCCCACAATGTCCGCATCGAACATGATGTCAAGTTAAACTAATCTCTGCTACCCACACGTGACCCATATCCCTCTAATCCCTGCTACCCACGTGTCTGTGAAGGGAATGGGACAGGCAACCGAGCAGATCGGGACCCTTCTTCAGACCTGACCCAAAGCATCCTCTGTCCATTCCCTCCACAGATACTGCCCGACCCACTGAATTCCTCCAGCACTTTGGGTTTTGCTCATGATTCCAGCTTTTGGATGCCCTTACAACGTTGCTTTCTGTGAGAGGATCCTGTGTATGGATCAAGTGGGATGCTGCAATAGTGCCCGACACTGCAAAAATACTTAATTTGCCCTTCCCCCTGTTGTTGACAAGCAACCATCTCTCACAAGCACCAGAATCATCAGCATTAGAGATCAGCAGCTCTGACTGATCGGACACTAGTTCCTGGTACCATGAACAATCGGCAGCAAGCATCAAACAGAGCAATTATTCACTGCTGATTGCCAAGTCTGATCTCAGCCATCTCCCAAAATATTTGTTGAGATGACGTCAGGCTGGAAAAGGTACGGAGAAGATTCACAAGGATGTCGCCAGGACTAGATGGTCTGAGCTAGAGGGAGAGGTTGAGAGGCTGGGACTATATTCCTTGGAGCGCAGGAGGCTGAGGGGTGATCTTAAAGAGGTGTATAAAATCATGAGAGGAATAGATCAGGTAGATGCACAGAGTCTCTTGCCTAGAGTGGGTGAATCGAGGGCCAGAGGACACAGGTTTATGGTGAAGGGGAAAAGAGTTTATTGGAATTTGAGGAGTGACGTATTCACACAAAGGGTGGAATATGCTGTCAGTGGTAGTTGAGGCAGGGACTATCCCAACATTTAAGAAACAGTTACAGGTACATGGATAGGACAGGTTTGGAGGGATATGGGCCAAACGCAGGGAGGTGGGACTAGTGTGTAGGAAAAAAACTGCAGATACTGGTTAAAATTGAAGATACACACAATGTTGGAGTAGCTCAGCAGTTCAGGCAGCATCTCGGGAGAGAAGGAATGGGTGACGCTTCGGGTGGAGACCCTTCTTCAGACTGATGTAGCTGGGACATGTTGGCCGGTGTGGGCAAGTTGAGCTGAAGGGCCTGTTTCCACACTGCATCACTCTATGACAAGAAGCTGCCACTGCAATGCTGGTGTAATTCAGGCACAGTAGCAGCCTCAGTGATGACATCGCTGGGATACATGTCACCACCCCTGCAAACTCAGCCAAGGCTCTGCTCTGTGTGTACATTAAACAGCTGTCGTCCTCAAGTCAATTGACACTGAGTTTCACTGGATCTGAGTAGAGAACAGCTTTCACAATTATGTCTGAAGGGTCTCGACCCGAAACGTCACCCATTCCTTCTCTCCCGAGATGCTGCCTGACCTGCTGAGTTACTCCAGCATTTTGTGAATAAATCGATTTGCACCAGCATCTGCAGTTATTTTCTTATATTCACAATTATACTGTTTAGTTTTAGTTTAATTTAGAGATAGCGTGGAAATAGGCCCTTCAGCAATCACCCGTACACTAGTTCTATCCTATAAACATGGGACAATTTACAGAAGCCAATTAACCTGCAGTTTTAGAATGCAGAGGAAACTCCTGGAAAAAAACCCACGTGGTCACGGGGAGAAGTACAAACTCCGTAGACAGCACCCGAGGTCAGTATCCAACCCGAGTCTCTGGCGCTGTAAGGCGGCAACTCTACCGCTGCGCCGCCCCATTACGTATAGACACGGTTTCCCGACTGCCCTAAAACAATCAGAACACTGCTGCATTTCCCTGCGGTCTCTTCCCATCACCACTTTCCCCTATGGAGTTACAGCACTGTAACCCACATTGGCACTTTAACCCACAATGTCCATGCCCAACATGAACCCATGGTAAATTGTTCCCATCTGCCTGTACATGATCAATATCTCTCCGTTCCTCGCTCTCGGCGATCGTTTTGCTCAACACCTCCACTCAGTACGTCTTAACCAACCTGATCCCCCGGTGGCTCAGCACTTCAACTCCCCCTCCCATTCCCAATCTGACCTTTCTGTCCTGGGCCTCCTCCATTGTCAGAGTGAGGCCCAGTGCAAATTGGAGGAACAGCACCTCATATTTCGCTTGGGTAGTTTACACCCCAGCGGTATGAACATTGACTTCTCTAACTTCAGACAGTCCCTGCTTTCCCTCTCTATCCTCTCCCCTTCCTAGTTCTCCCACGTCTTCCTGCTTCCGACTACATCCTCTCTTTGTCCCGCCCCCTCCCTTGACATCAGTCTGAAGAAGGGTCTCGACCCGAAACGTCACCCATTCCTTCTCTCCCGAGATGCTGCCTGACCCGCTGAGTTACTCCAGCATTTTGTGTCTATCTCTCCGCTCCTTGTGTCTACGTAAAAGCCTCCTAAATTCCACAATCATAATCTGCCTCCACCACCTCTCCAGGCAATGCATTCCAGGCCCTCACCATTTTGTGTAGAAACCCCGCACATCTCCAATAAACTTTCTCCTCTCACTTTCCAGCGGTGCCCTCTGGAGTTAATTTCCACCCTGGGAATATTAAATCTCCTAAGTACCCACACCAGTGCCATCACACATCTGCCCTGTAACACGGCCACCAAAATTGCATTCGAGCCATGGCAGAATTGTTGTGCTCCAAGAAATATTGACTGCCTACAGTTCCAATACATCACAATTACCAAACAAAATACAAAAATGCTGGAAAAACTCAGGTCAGGCTGCATCTGTGGAGAGAGAAGCAGCCAATGTTCCATGTCTGTGACTCTTCATTAAAAGTGGGAAAGAGGGGGAATGCAAGATAGTTTTCAGTAGAAGGTCGAGATTGACAGATTCTTCATTAGTCAGGGTATCAAGGGCTGTGGGGCAAAGACAGGAGAATGGGGTTCAGAGAGAGAGATAGATCAGCCACGATTGAATGGCGGAGGAGACTTGATGGGCCCAATGGCCCAATTCTGCTCCTAGGATGTATGAAGGTGGGGAGGTTATGTGAAGAACATGGAGAATGTATGTGATAGGAAGAGTTGTAACGGTTTAAGAACAGCATGTTAAGCTTCTTGTTTGGTATAAAAAAGTGATAAGAGCTGAAAATTCCCATCAGTTCTCTCAAACCACATTTGTGGGCACAAGAAAGAAATCTGATCAGGTCAGAATCTGCTGTTGTACACGACTAAGTTATGGACAAAACTATATCAAATGGGGGCAGGAATTCAAGTCCAAGCTGTAGTCTCCAAGGTTGTTCCTTCTGCACTTCTTCTGAATGTATCGAAACATAGAGATGGCCATTTGGCCCTTCGAGCCAGCACCGCCATTCATTGTGATCATGGCTGATCATCCACAATCAGTAACCCGTGCCTGCCTTCTCCCCATATCCCTTGATTCCGCTAGCCCCTAGAGCTCTATCTAACTCTTTTTTAAATTCATCCAGTGAATTGGCATCCACTGCTTTCTGTGGCAGAGAATTCCACAAATTCACAACTCTCTGGGTGAAAAAGTTGCTTCTCACTTCAGTTTTAAATGGCCTCCCCTTTATTCTTAGACTGTGTGGCCCCTGGTTCTGGACTCCCCCAACATTGGGAACATTTTTGCTGCATCTAGCTTGTCCAGTCCTTTTATAATGAGTCTATGTGGGCACGATCTCACGACCGCTGGATTGATAACGACACACTGTGTACGTGTGAAGACGTTCATCTCAGGTCAACGTCACCACATAGACGGGTATGGATGTTGCAGCACAGGAACAAGCAACACAGGACAACTGGCCCACCATAGGGATGATGAGACAGAGATGGGTCCACCCAACCCATGTGATGATAGTCCCCTCATCAAACCTTCATCCCATCTTTCACACACTGCACCTTCTGTAGGCTACAGGTTCTGAGTCCAGAGGTACACTCCAGTCATCTCAGAGGCTACAAGTCAATTTGTAGTGCTCGTACTCAAAAGCGAGGGACGATAACGCATCTTACATCTCTTTACATTTGTATAGGAAGGAAATGCAAACGTTGGTTTACACTGAACAGAAACACAAAATGCATGAGTAACTCAGCGGGTCAGGCAGCATCTCTGGAGAGAAGGATTCTGAAGAAAGGTCTCGACCCTAAACGGCAGCCATTTCTCCAGAAATGCTGCCTGGTCCACTCAGTTACTCCAGCACGTTGTGTCTATCTCTTCACATACACCGGTTCTGTCTCAATCCTATTATAGGCTTGAGCGCCTCATTCCTCAATCTCCAACTGTTCGATACACCCTCCGTCTCAAAACACACTCCCTCTGAACAACCTCCTCTTTTAAAAGTAGACACAAAATGCTGGTTATAAACTCTCCTCAGAGTAACCCACTCTCCCCCTGGCACCCGTTCCTCCAAACGCAACACTCACTCCTCCGGTCAGGCAGCATCTTGGGAGAAAAGGAAAAGGGTGACGTTTCTTCAGACTGGAGAAGGGTCTCGACCCGAAACATCACCCGTTCCTTCTCTACCGAGATGCTGCCTGACCCGCTGAGTCACTCCAGCATTTTGTGTCTACCTTTGATTTAATCCAACATCTGCAGTTTTTCTCTCTACTCGTCACCATTCTCTCCCTCTCCCCCCACGATGGCCCCTCACACCACACACCCTCCTCTCTCTCTCCTCCCCGCCCCCCAGATTGTCAATTTCTTTCCCCCCGTCTCCCCCGCATCTTTCTCCCCTGGAAATCCAGATTCCCCAGAACATCCTTCTCATCCTCTCTCCCCCCCCAAACGCCCTCCCACTTCCCCACAACACCCTCTTCCACCCACCCTTCCTGATCTAACTCTCACCCCCCACCTGCCCCAACATCACAACCTCTTACCCCTTCCCCCTCCACACCGTTTAACACCCTACCCCCCCCTCCACACAATCTAACACCTCTCCCTACCCCCACCCCCCCGCGGGGGTGCATAAAACTTAGTTTTATGCACATTGTTCCTCGGGATTGTGGGAAACGGTATTTCGATTTTCTGTCTGTGTAAACTGGCTATGGATTGACAATAAAATTGACTTTGACTTTGACTTTACCTCTCTCCACACCCTCTGATCACGATGATCACCCCCCCTCCAATCTCCCTTTGCCCCCACCCCCTTGCCCAGACAGCCACACCCTCACACCCTCTCCCCCACCCTCGTATCCCATCTCCCCTCCCCCCCCACCCACGTGTTTTGTCCTCCCCCCTCCCCCCTCCCTGCTCTCTCGCCGCTGGTCTCCCTCACTCCCCCCCTCCCCTCCCTCGCCCCTCTTCAAACCTCACCCTCTCCCCTGCTCCCTCCCTCCCTCTCTCCGGGGCGCTCCCTCAATCCACATCCCCCACCCCACACAGGGGCGCTCCCTCACTTCCCCTCTTGAAACCACACCCCCCCACAACCTCAACCTTCTCCCTCACTCCTCCCGCGGCGCTCCCTCACTCTACCCCCACCACGGGGCGCTCCCTCACCCCCCCCCCTCACCGAGGGCGCTCCCTCACTCCCCCCCCCCACCCCGCGGCAATCCCTCACCCCCATCCCACGGCGCTCCCTCACTCTCACCCCCACCCCGCGGCGCTCCCTCCTCTCACTCCCCGCGGCGCTCCCTCCCACCACCACGCGGCGATCCCTCACTCCCACCCCGGGGGCGCTCCCTCACTCCCCCCCACCCCGCGGCGCTCCCTCCCTCTCACCCCCACCCCGCGGCGATCCCTCACCCCCCACCCCACGGCGCTCCCTCCCTTCCCCCCCTCCCCGCGGCGCTCCCTCCCCCCACCACGCGGCGATCCCTCACCCCCATCCCACGGCGCTCCCTCACTCTCACCCCCATCCCACGGCGCTCCCTCACTCTCACCCCCACCCCGCGGCGCTCCCTCCTCTCACTCCCCGCGGCGCTCCCTCCCACCACCACGCGGCGATCCCTCACTCCCACCCCGGGGGCGCTCCCTCACTCCCCCCCCACCCCGCGGCGCTCCCTCCCTCTCACCCCCACCCCGCGGCGATCCCTCACCCCCCACCCCACGGCGCTCCCTCCCTTCCCCCCCTCCCCGCGGCGCTCCCTCCCCCCACCACGCGGCGATCCCTCACACCCCCCCCCCCCACCCCGGGGGCGCTCCCTCACTCTCACCCCCACCCCGCGGCGATCCCTCACCCCCACCCCACGGCGCTCCCTCACTCACACCCCCACCCCGCGGCGATCCCTCCCTCACTCCCTCCCCCCACACCGCGGCGCTCCCTCACTCC
This sequence comes from Rhinoraja longicauda, assembly GCF_053455715.1. Classification (NCBI taxonomy): domain Eukaryota; kingdom Metazoa; phylum Chordata; class Chondrichthyes; order Rajiformes; family Arhynchobatidae; genus Rhinoraja; species Rhinoraja longicauda. The sequence goes on along the minus strand of NC_135954.1, from coordinate 113,322,513 downwards.
CCCCCACCCCGCGGCGCTCCCTCACTCCCCCCCACCCCACGGCGATCCCTCCCTCACTCCCTCCCCCCACACCGCGGCGCTCCCTCACTCCCCCCCACCCCACGGCGATCCCTCACTCCCCCCACCCCGCGGCGCTCCCTCACTCCCCCCACCCCGCGGCGCTCCCTCACTCACTCCCTCCCCCCACACCGCGGCGCTCCCTCACTCCCCCCCACCCCGCGGCGCTCCCTCCCTCACTCCCTCCCCCCCACCCCGCGGCGCTCCCTCACTCCCCCCCACCCCGCGGCGCTCCCTCACTCCCCCCCACCCCACGGCGATCCCTCCCTCACTCCCTCCCCCCACCCCGCGGCGCTCCCTCACTCCCCCCCACCCCGCGGCGCTCCCTCACTCCCCCCCACCCCACGGCGATCCCTCCCTCACTCCCTCCCCCCACCCCGCGGCGCTCCCTCACTCCCCCCCACCCCACGGCGATCACTCCCTCCCCCCACACCGCGGCGCTCCCTCACTCCCCCCCACCCCGCGGCGCTCCCTCCCTCACTCCCTCCCCCCACACCGCGGCGCTCCCTCCCTCCCACCCCGCGGCGCTCCCTCACTCCCCCCCACCCCACGGCGATCACTCCCTCCCCCCACACCGCGGCGCTCCCTCACTCCCCCCCACCCCGCGGCGCTCCCTCCCTCACTCCCTCCCACCCCGCGGCGCTCCCTCCCACCCCGCGGCGCTCCCTCTCTCCCTCCCTCACCTCTCTCTCTCGCCGTTTCCAAACCGTCAGAAAGACCGAGCACGCGCTGCACCCCGCGCATGCGCACCGGGCCCGGCAGCCGCGCGCGCGCGCGCCACCACCACCACCCGCCCTCGCCACGACAGTCAACGTCAGAGACACTAGAGGAGCACGATGGACCACTCCGTCTGAATCAATGATAGTAGAGGAGTACGATGGACCACTCCGTCTGAATCAATGATACTAGAGGAGTACGATGGACCACTCCGTCTGAATCAATGATACTAGAGGAGTACGATGGACCACAACGTCTGAATCAAAGATACTAGAGGAGCACGATGGACCACTCCGTCTGAATCAATGATACTAGAGGAGTACGATGGACCACAACGTCTGAATCAAAGATACTAGAGGAGCACGATGGACCACTCCGTCTGAATCAAGGATACTAGAGGAGCAAGATGGACCATTCCGTCTATACATGCTGTGTTACTCCAGCATTTTGTGATACCGTCTAAATCAAAGATACTAGAGGAGCAAGATGGACCACACCGTAGAAATTGCCTATACTGAAGTGTAGTCCGCAACGGATCTATTTTAGTAAGCAAACCCCGCCATTCGGAGCAGATACTAGAGGAGCTAGATGGACCACTCCGTCAAAATCAAAGATACTAGAGGAGCAAGATGAACTACTCCGTTGAAATTGCGCACACATGAAGTGTAGTCCGCAACGGAGCGTAACGTCCGCCATTTTAGTAAGCAAACCCTGCCTCTCGCAGTGTAATCAGTGTTGTGGGGGAACAGTGTGTGTGTGATGATACCATTATAATGCAGAATATATCTCATCTGTCAACTCAGATTTTGTTGTTATTTTTATTTTTTAATGTTTTCCCGCTGCTTAATTTCTCTGATTTTATTATTTCTTCGTTTCTGCCCATTTCCCTCCCATCCTTCCTCCCCAGCCCCCCTCTTTTGTGCAGTTCCCCCTGTATTGCTCCAACACACACGCTGCACAAGTTTAACACACACACACATATATATATATTGTATATATGTATGAATGTGTGTGTGTGTGTGTTTGAGGCAAGATGGAGATAAATAGATCTCAAAGTTCCTTCTCATGGATCAGAAGCAACTTTAATTTAAAGCAACGCTCTATTTCTTCATCTTATTTTTCACATGATGTTATTTTTCACACAATAATAATCATCAATGCTGCAGCACCTCAGTCTTACACACTCACGCATTGCACAGTTACAGGTACAATAATAATCATCATCATCAATGCTGCAGCACCACAGTCTTACACACTCACACATTGCACAGTTTCAGGTACAATAATAATAATAATAACAATAATAGTAATAATAATAATCATCATCATCATCATCATCATCATCAATGCTGCAGCACCACAGTCTTACACACTCACAGCATCACATGCACCCAGACTCAAACATTGCACAAATGTCAGGTTTATTGCCATCTGCACAAGTGCACTCAGGTGCCGTGCAATGTAAATCTTCTATGCAGCTGGATCACAGGTACACAGACCCAGACAACACACAATTGTCACATTCATGGCCTTCTGCACAAGTGCACTGTGGTGCAGGTCAAATAAAGATGTTCCATGCAGCAGTGTCAGTCTTATTGATACAGACGATGCGGGTACAACGACTTGCAAGTGCAATGTGAATCTTTCTAGCAGCAGCATCACATCACCTGCTGACTCCCACAACTGTCTCGACTACACTTCTTCCCACCCTGCTTCCCGCAAAGACTCTCTCCCCTACTCCCAATTCCTCCATCTACGCCGCATCTGCGCCCAGGATGAGGTGTTCCATCCCAGGACATCCGAGATGTCCTCATTCTTTAGGGAACGGGGGTTCCCCTCTCCCATCATAGATGAGGCCCTCCCTCGTGTCTCCTCAGTACCCCGCAGCTCCGCCCTTGCTCCCCCTCATCGTAACAGAGACAGAGTCCCCCTAGTCCTCACCTTCCACCCCATCAGCCGTCACATACAACACATAATCCTCCGACATTTCCACCACCTCCAACGGAATCTCAACACGAGCCACATTTTCCCATCTCCACCCCTTTCCGCCTTCCGCTGAGACCGTTCCCTCCACAACTCCCTGGTTAACTCATCCCTTCCCACCCAAACCACCCCCTCCCCAGGTACCTTCCCCTGCAACCGCAGGAGATGCAACACCTGTCCCTGCACCTCCTCCCTCGACTCTTTCCAGGGACCCCGACAGTCCTTTCAGGTGAGGCAGAGGTTCACCTGCACCTTCTCCAACCTCATCTGCTGTATCCATTGTTCAAGATGTGGACTCTTATACATCGGCGAGACCAAACGCAGACTGGGCGATCGTTTCGCGGAACACCTTCGCTCAGCCCGCCTGGACCAACCTGATCTCCCGGTTGCTGGACACTTTAATTCTCCTTCCCATTCCCACACTGACCTTTCTGTCCTCGGTCTCCTCCATTGTCAGAGTGAGGCTCAACGCAAATTGGAGGAACAGCCTCTTCATATTTCGCTTGGGCAGCTTACAGCCCAGTGGTATAAACATTGATTTTTCTCACTTCAGGTACCCCGGCATTCCCTCTCGCTCTCTATCCATCCTTGGTTTGGTTTCTCTGGCGCATTGGCGACCAGATAGAAATTGATGAAAGTATGAGAGGCTGACACTTCATCCCGGTGCCACAATGTCAAATACTGCAGGGCATCTTTAGTTTAGTTTACTTTAGAGATACAGCGCGGAAACAGGCCCTTCGGCCCACTGAGTCCACGCTGACCAGTGATCCCCACAACACTACCCCACACACACCAGGGACAATTTCATTTATGTTATTTACCAAGTCAATGAACCTACGAACCTGTACGTCTTTGGAGTGTGGGAGGAAACCGGAGATCTCATTATTATCTGAATGGTGTCAAGTTAGGAAAAGGGGACGTACAACAAGATCTGGGTGTCCTAGTGCATCAGTCACTGAAAGGAAGCATGCAGGTACAGCAGGCAGTGAAGAAAGCCAATGGAATGTTGGCCTTCATAACAAGAGGAGTTGAGTATAGGAGCAAAGAGGTCCTTCTGCAGTTGTACAGGGCCCTAGTGAGACCGCACCTGGAGTACTGTGTGCAGTTTTGGTCTCCAAATTTGAGGAAGGATATTCTTGCTATTGAGGGCGCGCAGCGTAGGTTTACTAGGTTAATTCCCGGAATGGCGGGACTGCCATATGTTGAAAGACTGGAGCGACTAGGCTTGTATACACTGGAATTTAGAAGGATGAGAGATCTTATTGAAACATATAAGATTATTATGGGGTTGGACACATTAGAGGCAGGAAACATGTTCCAATGTTGGGGGAATCCAGAACCAGGGCTACAGTTTAAGAATAAGGGGTAGGCCATTTAGAACAGAGATGAGGAAAAACATTTTCAGTCAGAGAGTTGTAAATCTGTGGAATTCTCTGCCTCAGAAGGCAGTGGAGGCCAATTCTCTGAATGCATTCAAGAGAGAGCTAGATAGAGCTCTTAAGGATAGCGGAGTCAGGGGGTATGGGGAGAAGGCAGGAACGGGGTACTGATTAAGAATGATCAGCCATGATCACATTGAATAGTGGTGCTGGCTCGAAGGGCCGAATGGCCTCCTCCTGCACCTATTGTCTATTGTCTCCGGCACTGCAGCTGGATCACATGTACACAGACCCAGACAACGCACAATTGTCACGTTCATGGTCTTCTGCACCACCGTGCCGAAAGTATAATGATGTTTTATTGACACATAGATTGCTGGGTAACAGGGATGCGCTGCCAGGGGTGGTGGAGGTAGATGTGATAAACATAGAAACAAGGAAAATAGGTGCAGGAGGAGGCCATTTGGCCCTTTGAGCCAGCACCGCCATTCATTGTGATCATGGCTGATCATCCACAATCAGTAACCTGTGCCTGCCTTCTCCCCATATCCCTTGATTCCACTAGCCCCTAGAGCTCTATCTAACTCTCTTTTAAATTCATCCAGTGAATTGGCCTCCACTGCCCTCTGTGGCAGAGAATTCCACAAATTCACAACTCTCTGGGTGAAAAAGTTTCTTCTCGCCTCAGTTTTAAATTTCCTCCCCTTTATTCTTAGACTGTGGCCCCTGGTTCTGAACTCCCCCAACATTGGGAACATTTTTCCTGCATCTAGCTTGTCCAGTCCTTTTATAATTTTATACTTCTCTATAAGATCCCCTCTCATCCTTCTAAACTCCAGTGAATACAAGCCCAGTCTTTCCAATCTTTCCTCATGACAGTCCCACCATCCCAGGGATTAACCTCGTGAACCTACACTGCACTGCCTTAATAGCAAGGATGTCCTTCCTCAAATTAGGAGAACAAAAATGCACACAATACTCCAGATGTGGTCTCACCAGGGCCCTGTACAACTGCAGAAGGATACTCTTTGCTCCAAAACTCAAATACTCTCATTACGAAGGCCGAATACTATTAGCTTTCTTCACTGCCTGCCGTACCTGCACGCTTACTTTCAGTAACTGGTGTACAAGGACACCCAGGTCTCGTTGCACTTCCCCTTTACCTAATCTGACACCATTGAGATAATAATCTGCCTCCTTGTTTTTACCGCCAAAGTGGATAACCTCACATTTATCTACATTATACTGCATCTGCCACGCATCTGCCCACTCACTCAACCTGTCCAGGTCACCCTGCAACCTCCTAACATCCTCTTCGCAGTTCACACTGCCACCCAGCTTTGTGTCATCAGCAAACTTGCTGGTGTTACTTCTAAATCCTTCCTCCAAATCATTAACATATATGCGGCCCCTTGCGGCACTCCACTCGCCACTGCCTGCCATTCTGAAAAGGACCCGTTTACTCCTACTCTTTGTTTCCTGTCTGCCAACCAATTTTCTATCCATGTCAACACCCTACCCCCAATACCATGTGCTCCAATTTTGCTCACCAATCTCCTGTGTGGGACCTTATCAAAGGCTTTCTGAAAGTCTAGATACACTACATCCACTGGCTCTCCTTCATCAATTTTACTTGTCACATCCTCAAAAAATTCCAGAAGATTAGTCAAGCATGATTTCCCTTTCATAAATCCATGCTGACTTGGACATCATTTTACTACTATCCGAATGCACCGTTATTAACTCTTTAAAACCCTTTGACTCCAGCATCTTCCCCACCACCGATGTCAGGCTAACTGGTCAGTAATTCCCCGTTTTCTCTCTCGCTCCTCTCTTGAAAACTGGGATAACATTAGCTACCCTCCAATCCACAGGAACTGATCCTGAATCCATTGAACATTGGAAAATGATCGTCAATGCGTCCATTATTTCTAGAGCCACCTCCCTGAGGACCCTGGGATACAGACCATCAGGCCCAGGGGATTTATCATCCTTCAGTCCCATTAGTCTACCCAATACTATTTCTCGCCTCATGCAAATTTCTTTTAGTTCCTCTATCCCCCTAGATCCTCTGTCCTCCAGTACATCTGGGAGATTGTTTGTTTCTTCCTTCGTGAAGACAGATCCGAAGTACCTGTTCAACTCTTCTGCCATTTCCTTGTTACCCATAATAATTTCACCCGTGTCTGCCTTCAAGGGACCCACATTTGGCTTTTTCTCTTAACATACCTAAAGAAGCTTTTACTGTCCTTCTTTATATTCTTGGCCAGCTTCCCCTCGTACTTCATCTTTTCAGCCCGTATTGCCCTTTTTGTTACCTTCTGTTGTCCTTTGAAAGTTTCCCAATCCTCTGGCTTCCCACTAATCTTTGCTGTGTTATACATCTTTTCTTTTAGTTTTATTTCATCCCTAACTTCCCTTGTCAGCCACGGTTGCCTCTTACTCCCCTTAGAATCTTTTTTCCTCTGTGGAATGAAATGATCCTGCATCTTCTGGATTATGCCCAGAAATTCCTGCCATTGCTGTTCCACCGTCATTCCTGCTAGCATTCCTTTCCAGTCGACCTTGGCCAGCTCCTCTCTCATGCCTTCATAGTCCCCTTTGTTCAACTGCAACATTGACACTTCCGATTTAACCTTCTCCTTCTCAAATTGCAGATTAAAACTAATCATATTATGATCACTACCTCCAAGCGGTTCCTTTACCTCGAGTTCTCTTATTAAATCTGTTTCATTGGACAACACTAAATCCAGAATTGCCTTTTCTCTAGTAGGCTCCAGCACAAGCTGCTCTAAGAATCCATCTCGGAAGCATTCTACAAACTCCCTTTCTTGAGGTCCAGAACCAACATGATATTCTCAGTCTACCTGCATATTGAAATCCCCCATCACCACAGTGGCATTACCTTTGTTACATGCCAGTTTTAACTCCTGCTGCAACTTACACCCTACATCCGGGCTACTATTTGGGGGGTCTGTAGATAACACCAATTAGTGTCTTCTTACCTTTACAATTCCTCAACTCTATCCACAGTGACTCTACCTCATCAGTCCCTATGTCGCCCCTCGCAAGGGACTGAATTTCGTCCCTTACCAGCAGAGCTACCCCACCGCCTCTGGCCACCTGCCTGTCCTTTCTATAGGATGTATAACCCTGAATATTAAGTTCCCAGGCCCGATCCTCCTGCAGCCACGTCTCTGTAATCCCCACAATGTCATATCTACCAACCTCTAACTGAGCCTCAAGCTCATCTACTTTACTTCTTATACTTTGCGCATTCATATACAATACTTTTAATCCATTACTCATCTCACCTGTAACATCGATCCCTATTACACTTGGCCACACTCTCCTATCCCTTCGTGAGCTTTCTGTCCCGTTAATTCTGGGGTCTTTCTTAACCAGAATGCTGGTCCCCCGCCTGTTAAGGTGCAACCCGTCCCTTTTGTACAATCCACCCTTACCCCAAAACAGATCCCAGTGGTCTAAGGATCTAAATCCCTGCCCCCTGCACCAGCTCCTCAGCCACACATTCAGATCCTGTATCTCCCTGTTCCTGCCCTCACCAGCACGAGGAACTGGAAGCAAACCAGGGATGACTACCCTGGAGGTCCTGCTTTTCAGCCTTCTTCTGAGCTCTCTAAAGTCACGCTGCAGAATCTCTTTCCTCTTCTTCCAAAAGTCGTTTGTGCCGATGTGCACTACCACTTCCGGCTGCTCACCCTCGCCCTTGAGGACGCTCTGCAATCAGGCACCTGCCCCGACAAGGCACCTGTCCCGACAAGGCACCTGCCCCGACAAGGCACCTGACTGGCCACCCCCCCTAGAGAGAATTTACCAATTTGCTAATTTACTGACAGCCAATCCCCGCACTCACTCCTTCACCTGCCCCTCCTCTGCCGACCTTGAAGGTATGTCAAGAGGCATTCAGACAGACCATGAACAGGCAGGGAATGGAGGGATATAGTTCACATAGGCAACACGGTGGCGCAGTGGTAGAGTTGCTGCCTCGCAGTGCTTGAGGCTCGGGTTCCATCCTGACCACAGGTGCTTGTCTGTACGGAGTTTGTACGTTCTCCCCGTGACCTGCGTGGGTTTTCTCCGGGAACTCCAGTTTCCTCACATACTTCAAAGACGTACAGGTTTGTAGGTTAATTGGCTTCAGTAACATTGTAAACTGTCCCGAGTGTGTAGGATAGTGTTAATGTGCGGGGGCCACTGGTCGGCATGGACTCGGTGGGCCGAAGGGCCTGTTTCTGCGCTGTATCTCTAAACTAATCTAAACCACGTGTAGGTAGACATGCAGTTTAAATTGACACCCTGATCAACACAGATGTTGTGGGCTTGAAGGGCCTGTTGCTGTGCTGTCCTGTACTGATCTATATTCTACCCCACCTCTTCACTTCACCCATCCTTCTCTTTTTCACACAGAGGGTGGTGGGTGTATGGAACAAGCTGCCAGAGGAGGTAGTTGAGGCTGGGACTATCCCATCGTTTAAGAAACTGTTGGACAGGTACATGGATAGGACAGGTTTGGAGGGATATGGACCAAACGCAGGCAGGTGGGACTATCTAAAAACCTCTTAAACACCACTATTGTATGAGCCTCCACCGCCACCCCCGGCAGCAAGTTCCAGGCCCCCACCACTCTGTGTAAAAAAACTTGGTCCGCACATCTCCTTTAAACTTTGCCCTTCTCACATTATTGCGTTCATTGTTCTGGGAGACTTCAACAGAGCCAATATGAAGAAGGTTCTCCCAAAATACTTCCAACTCATCACTTTTCCCACTAGGGGAGAGCAGACCATGGACCATTGTTACACCCCCTTCAGAGACTGTTATAAGCCCGGCTTTTGGTAAGGCAGATCACTGTTCCATTCTACTGCTGCCTGCATACAGGCAGAAACTAAAACAGGAAAAACCGGTTTACAGGGTCATATATAAATGGAACAATGAGGTTGATGAGGCCTTACAGGCCTGCTTTGACACAACTGTGGCACGGTGGCACAGCGGTAGAGTTGCTGCCTTACAGTGAATGCAGCGCCGGAGACTCAGGTTCGATCCTGACTACGGCCGCTTCTGTACGGAGTTTGTATGTTCTCCCCGTGACCTGCAAGGGTTTTCTCCGAGATCTTCGGTTACCCCCCACACTCCAAAGACGTGCAGGTTTGTAGGTTAATTGGCTTGGTAAATGTAAAAATTGTCCCTAGTGTGTGTAGGATAGTGTTAGGGCCTGTTTCCGCGCTGTATCTCTACACTAAACTAAACTATGCCCTCTGGTATTTTTGATATTTGGAAAGGCAGGTGCACTGTTACAATGAAACATCTTGGAGACTTAAGGATTGGAACAAATTCAACAGAGCCTCATGCAATAAATTGAATTGATACGATTAGACTTTATTGACAACTGATATTAAATGATTACAACGTTCTTGTTTCACTATCAGTACATCTGGTCAGCATTAGTTCCCTTCAGTAATATTGCAAATTCACTTGATTGATATTCTGATAACATTCATGTGCTGGTCCTGGATTACCCAAGTCCTCTCTTAAGGAGGAAAATTACCTGCAAAAGCCTCAGTAAACCTCCGGTAAGCAGTCTTAATTCTGTATCATTAACCAGTCAAATAATGTAAACCATTTGATGTAAACAAAAAAATAAATCATAAGATATTGTTCAGGTAGTTTGTCCACAAAATTAATAAAGAATTGCAGATTTAATATTTTTTCCTGCTTTCACAGTGCCAGAGACCCAGGTTAGTTCCTGACCTCAGTTGCTGCTGTCTGTGTGGAGTTTGCACGTTCTCCCTGTGACCACGTGGGTTGTCTCCGGGTGCTCCGGTTTCCTCCCACATCCCAAAGACGTGCGGGTTTTGTAGGTTAATTGCCCCCTAGTGTGCAGGGCGTGGACGAGAAAGTGCGATAACATAGAACCAGCGTGAACGGGTGATCAGCGTGGACTCGGTGGGCCAAAGGGCCAAATTGTAAATTTCCCCGGTGTGGGACGAATAAAGGAATATACTATATTATTTCCATGCTGTATCTTTCAGCCAACCAGGCTAAAAACAATAAGGTACGTAAAGTGCTGCAGCCGCTCAGCAGGTTAGGCAGCATCTATATGCTGCAACTCTTGTTTGTTTGTTTGTTTGTTTGTTCCTGAACACGGTAGCGCAGCGGTAGAGTTGCTGCTTTACAGCGAATGCAACGCCGGAGACTCAGGTTCGATCCTGACTACGGGTGCTGCACTGTAAGGAGTTTGTACGTTCTCCCCGTGACCTGCGTGGGTTTTCTCCGAGATCTTCGGTTTCCTCCCACACTCCAAAGACGTACAGGTATGTAGGTTAATTGGCTGGGTAAATGTAAAAATTGTCCCTAGTGGGTGTAGGATAGTGTTAATGTACGGGGATCGCTGGGCGGCACGGACTTGGAGGGCCGAAAAGGCCTGTTTCCGGCTGTATATATATGATATATGATATGATATGAACTGCAGCCAAAACGGTACACGATAGCGCGACAATTTTAGGCCCACCTTACTCACCGTCGTCCCTTTGGTGCTAATGGAAGAAGTTTCATTGAAATCGGTGTTATATTTTTAAAGTTATTCACATTTTAAAGTTTAAATCTATCTCCTAGG
>NC_135954.1:113251743-113306743 GCF_053455715.1 Rhinoraja longicauda | reverse complement strand
GCTGGCTCGAAGGGCCGAATGGCCTCCTCCTGCCCCAATTGTCTGTGTTTCTATGTTTCTAACTCAGCGGGTCTGGCAGCATCTGTGGACGGCCTGCAGCAGTACAGTGGACATCAACAACATCGTCTGGCCAGGCCGACCCTGCTGCTCCCACCCGCTGCTGGGAAGAAGCTGCTCCTGAAGCCGCTGGTCACGGTCTTTAGACTCCATTTTAGTTTAGAGATGCAACATGGAAACAGGCCCTTCAACCCGAGTCCACACTGATCATCCATTCACACTTCAGCTTATACCCCAGTGGTATGAACAGTGACTTCTCTAACTTCAAATAACTCTTGCGTTCCCTCTCTCTCCATCCCCTCCCCCTTCCCACTTTAGTTTAGTTTAGTTCAGAGATACAGCGCGGAAACAGGCCCTTCGGCCCACCGGGTCCGCACCGACCTGCGATCCCCGCACATTAACACTATCCTACACCCACCAGGGACAATTTTTACATTTACCAAGCCGATTAACCTACATACCTGTACGTCTTTGGAGTGTGGAAGGAAACCGAAGATCTCGGAGAAAACCCACGCAGGTCACGGGAATTTGACCTGACCTGGTCAAATTCCGTAAAGACAGCACCCGTAGTTGGGATGGAACCCGGGTCTCCGGCGCTGCATTCGCTGTAAGGCAGCAACTCTACCGCTGCGCCACCATGACCGCCCACAAAAGTGGCGCAGCGGTAGAGTTGCTGTTCTCCCAGTTCTCCGACCAGTCTGACTGTCTCTGACTACATTTTATCTGTGTGCTTTGTTGTTACCTTCTCCCAGCTAACAATGATCTGTTCTACATTTTCCTTGATCTCCATCCCCTTTGTCCTGTTCTCACACCTTACACTTTCTTGTCTATCCATCTCCCTCTCCCCCGACATCGTACTGAAGAAGGGCCTCGACCCGAATCGTCACCTATTTCTTCTCTCCAAAGAGATGCTGCCTGACCCGCTGAGTTACTCCAGCTTTTTGTGTCCACCCTACACACCAGGGGCAATTAACCCACAAACCCACGTCTTTGGAATGTGGGAGGAACCTGGAGCACCCGGAGGGAACCCACGCGGTCCCGGGGAGAACGTGCAAACTCCACACACACTCACGGAGACAGACAGTATCCGTAGTCAGGATGGAACCGGGGTCTCTAGCACTGTGAGGCAACAACTCTACCGCTGCACCACCGTGCCACATGCGGGGGAGGGGGTGAAGGTCACACATAGTCGATTGGTGACCTACCATCAGAGTGTGAGCCACAAGCTTCTTTGCCAGCTCGTACGGCATGCCCATCTTCACGGCCCCGTCTATCAGCGCCTCCGCAAACAGGTACACCTACGGAGCGGAGAGAGAGAATGAGAAGATTCTGCATTTACAAAAGGTGCCTCATCTGCTCTCAATCTTAAAGCACTTTGGGGCATCGACGCAAGATAGCGAAGGCGTTGAGCGAAACGATCGCTGAGCCTGCGCCTGGTCTCGCCGATGTACAGGAGTCCACACCTGGAACAGCGGATACAGTAGGTGAGGTTGGTGGAGGTGCAGGTGAACCTCTCCCTCACCTGGAAAGACTGTCAGGGTCCTTGGATGGAGTCGAGGTATAGGGACAGGTGTTGCATCTCCTGCGGTTGCAGGGAAAGGTACCTGGGGAGGGGGTGGTTTGGGTGGGAAGGGACGAGTTAACCAGGGAGTTGTGGAGGGAACGGTCTCTGCGGAAGGGGGAAAGGGGTGGAGATGGGAAAATGTGGCTGGTGGTGGGATCCCGTTGGAGGTGGTGGAAATGTCGGAGGATTATGTGCTGTATGTGACGGCTGATGGGGTGGAAGCTGAGGACCAGGGGGACTCGGTCTCTGTTGCGACTAGGGGGAGGGGGAGCAAGGGCGGAGCTGGGGGGTACCGAGGAGACCCTAGTGAGGGCCTCATCTATGATGGGAGAGGGGAACCCCCGTTCCCTAAAGAATGAGGACATCCCGGATGTCCTGGTATGGAACACCTCAGATGCGGTGTGGACGGAGGAATTGGGAGCAGGGGATAGTCTTTGCAGGAATCAGGGTGAGAAGAGGTGTGGTCGAGATAGTTGTGGGAGTCAGTGGGTTTGTAGTAGATGTCGGGCAATAGTCTATCTCCTGTGATGGAGACGGTGAGATCAAGGAAGGGGAGGGAGGTGTCGGAGATGGTCCAAGTGAATTTGAGTGCAGGATGGAAATTAGTAGTGAAGTTAATGAAGTCAGTGAGTTCTGCATGGGTGCAGGAGGTCGCACCAATGCAGCTGTCAATGTAGCGGAGGTAGAGTTCGGGGCCAGGGCCAGTGTACGCCTGGAACAGGGATTGTTCAACGTACCCTACAAAGAGGCAGACGTAGCTGGGGCCCATGCAGGTGGCCATAGCTACGCCTTGGACATGGAGGAAGTGGGAGGAGTCAAAGGAGAAGTTGTTGAGGGTGAGGACCAGTTCCGCTAGGCGGAGGAGAGTGTTAGTAGAGGAAAATTGGATGGTTTTGCGGCCGAGGAAGAAACGGAGGGCTTTAAGGCCTTCCTGGTCGGGGGTGGAGGTGTAGAGTGACTAAACGTCTATAGTAAAGATGATGGAGTGGGGGCCTGGAAAACGGAAGTCATTGAAGAGATGAAGGGCGTGTGAGGTGTCTTGGACATATTTTCATATTTTATTTCATATTTTTCATATTTCAGATACAGCGCGGAAACAGGCCTTTTCGGCCCACCAAGTCCGCGCCGCCCAGCGATCCCCGCACATTAACACTATCCTACACACACTAGGGACAATTTTTACATTTACCCAGTCAATTAACCTACATACCTGTACATCTTTGTACATAGGTAGGGAGGGATTAGTCCAGGGGTGATAGGATGGAGTCGAGGTTGGTGGAAATTAATTCAGTGGCACATGAACTAGCAGAATCAATGGGTCTGCCAGGGCAGTTGTGTTTGTGTTTGTGGATTTTGGGGAGACGGTAAAACTGGGCCGTGCGGAACTGGGGAACGATAAGGTTGGAGGGCAGCCAGCCGGAAGTGATAAAATCTATTCTGAGATGCTTCCTGACCCGCTGGGTTACTACAGCATTTTGTGTTTATCTTCAATGTAAACCTGCATCTGCAGTTCCTTACTACTAAACTACAAACTGACTTGGTTGCACTAAGAATGTTTTGCACTAATATTGTTTTTTAAAATTTATTGGGCATCCTTTGGCCCACCTTGTCCATGTCGACCAGCGATCCCCGCACACTGACACTATCCAACACACACAAGAGTCAATAGACAATAGGTGCAGGAGTAGGCCATTCGAGCCAGCACCACCATTCAATGTGATCATGGCTGATCATTCCCAAACAGTATCCCGTTCCTGCCTCCCCCCGATACCCCCTGACTCCGCTTTCCTTAGGAGCTCTATCTAACTCCCTTTTAAATTCATCCAGTGAATTGGCCTCCACTGCCTTCTGTAGCAGAGATTTCCACAAATTCACAACTCTTTGGGTGAAAAAGTTTTTTCTCACCTCAGTTTTAAATGGCCTCCCCTTTATTCTTGGACTGTGACCCCTGGTTCTGGGCTCCCCCAGACCTCCCAACATTTGATTTTACAAATTCATAACTTTGATGTCAAAATTCAGAATTTTACATAAAAATTCAGAATTTGGCGCGTAAGAACTCAGTGGGCAGAATGGGTTTTCAGCAGTAAACATGTCAGTGGGGATAGTGTTGTACATTTGCAGAGATCACATGTTTAGTGAGGTTTATATCGTAACACATCGTTTCAGAATTTCACCAGCGTTTAAGGAGCACTTGCAATAGCAACACACACAAAGTGTTGGGTTTAACTCAGTGGGTCAGGCAGCATCTCTGGAGAACATGGATAGGTGACGTTTCACAGAGTGTTGGAGTAACTCAGCGGGTCAGGCAGCATCTCTGGAGAACATGGATAGGTGACGTTTCACAGAGTGCTGGAGTAACTCAGCGGGTCAGGCAGCATCTCTGGAGAACATGGGTAGGTGACGTTTCACAGAGTGTTGGAGTAACTCAGCGGGTCAGGCAGCATCTCTGGAGAACATGGATAGGTGACGTTTAAGCTGGTACTATTTGCCCACATTTGGCCCTAATCCTTTCCTATCCATGTATCCATCTACATATCTTTCAAACGTTGTTATCGTATCTGCCTCCATGACCTCCTCTGGCACAATGAACTGCAGCTGCTGGAATATTGAGTAAACACAAAGTGCTGGAGTAACTCAGTGGGTCAGGCAGCATCTGTGGAGGACTCATATGTGTGTGTGTTGGGGTGGTGTCAGTGTGCGGGGATGGCTGGTCGGCAGGGACTGGGTTGGCCGAAGGGCCTGTTTCCGTGCTGAATCTCTAAACTACTGTAAATGTCTCCTATCCACACAGTCACATGTGTGTGCTGGGGTGGTGTTAGTGTCGGCAGGGACTGGGTGGGCCGAAGGGCCTGTTTCCGCACTGGATTTGTAAACTGAACCTCTCTAAACATTTCCTATCCACATAGTCACATGTGTGTGTTGGGGTGGTGTCAGTGTGCGGGGATTGCTGGTCGGCAGGGGCTGGGTGGGCTGAAGGGCCTCTTTCCACGCTGTATCTCTAAACTACACTAAACCTCCCTAAACGTTTCCTATCCACACAGCTGTATGTGTGTGTGTGTTGGGGTAGTGTTAGTGTCAGCAGGGACTGGGTGGGCTGAAGGGCCTGTTTGCGCACTGCACCAGTGAACGTTTCCTATCCACAGCTATGCGTGTGTGTTGGGGTAGTGTCAGTGTCGGCAGGGGCTGGGTGGGCTGAAGGGCCTGTTTCTGTGCTGTATCAGTAAACTACAGTGAACGTTTCCTATCCACACAGCTATGCGTGCGTGTGTTGGGCTGGTTGGCAGGGGTTGTGTGGGCTGACGGGCCTGTCTGCGCGCTGCCCCAGTGAACGCCATGAACGTACGTAGGCCACGCCGCTGCCGCTGACCCCCGTGTGGATGTCGATGTAGGACTCTGGCGTTTCTTCACACAGGCCGCAGGCAGATACGAGGCCCTTGAGGAGGTCGGCATCAGCCGGGCTGGCGTGGGTCCCGCGGCAGAACACGCTGGCACCTTGCAGCACCGTGCAGGGCAGGTTGGGCATCATCCGGAGCACCCTGCAGCCCTGCGGCAGCAGCTGAGGAGAGAGGCACAGTGGAGTCACGGAGTGCAGAAACAGGCCGCTCGGCCCAACTCCCCCCGTGCTGACCACGGTGCCCGAGGGGAGGGGAATCAGGAACCAGGGGACACACATTTAAGCCGGGTTTTTTAATCACTCCTTTAAAAAAGGCACAGTGGCGCAGCGGTAGAGTTGCTGCCTTACAGCGAATGCAGCGCCGGAGACCCGGGTTCCATCCCGACTACGGGTGCTGTCTGTACGGAGTTTGTACGTTCTCCCCGTGACCTGCGTGGGTTTTCTCCGAGATCTTCGGTTTCCTCCCACACTCCAAAGACGTGCAGGTTTGTAGGTCAATTGGCTTGGTAAATGTAAAAATTGTCCCTAGTGTGTGTAGGATAGTGTTAATGTGCGGGGATCGCTGGTCGGCGTGGACCCGGTGGGCCGAAGGGCCTGTTTCTGCACTGTATCTCTAAACTAAACTAAGTTGCTGCCTTACATCGCCAGAGACCCGGATTCAATCCTGACTACGGGCGCTGTCTGTATGGAGTTTGTATGTATGTATTCGGTTGGTCGTAAGGCCTGTCTCCGCGCTACTTCTCTAAAGTCTATAAGTGAGAGAAAGGAAAGACTTAATAGGGACCCGAGGGGCAACCTATACCACACAGAGGGCAGTGGATAAATTAAACCAGCTGCCAGCGGGAGTAAAATACAAAGTGCTGGAGTGACTCAGCAGGACAGGCAGCTTCAGCAGGACCTGAAAGGCCCAACTTGTCCTAGCTACACGTCCCATGTTTGGCCCATATCCCTCCAAACCTGTCCTATCCATGTACCTGTCTAGCTGTTTCTTAAATGTTGGGATAGTCCCTGCCTCAACTACCTCCTCTGGCAGCTCGTTCCATACACCCAAAAATGAACAATTAACTTACAGACCTGTACGTCTTCGGAGTGTGGGAGGAAACCGGAGCACCCGGTGGAAAACCAGGCAGTCACGGGGAGAACGTACAAACTCTGTACAGACAGCACCCGTAGTCGGGATGGAACCCGGGTCTCTGGCGCTGTGAGGCAGTAACTCTACCGCTGTACCGCTGTGCCACTGTGCCGCTGATCTTGGGCAACAACACTACTCGTGGCTGATCTCCACGCTCATTCCCCCCCCCCCATTAAAAATGCTTCGGCAAAGCAATGCGTGAAAGAGCTGCCGTGAACAGGTGCAGCAGAGGCAGTGAGCAGCAGCTCCAGCTCGTATACAGCTACTCACTCCCTCCAGTGTGTGCACAGTGACCCCGGCTGCCACAGAGATCACCAGGTGGGCCCTTGTGACCAGCGGGGAGATGTTCAGCAGGACGTCGGGCAGGAGGTGAGGCTTGACGGCCAGGAACAGGACGGTGCAGTTCGTCACCACGCTGCCGTTGTCGTGCGTCGTCCGCATTCCCACTTCCTGCACACGGGGGGTGGTGGGGAGAGAAAGCAGACCAGAAACACATCACTCGCCCAGTCACACTACACAGCGTGGGATCAGGCCCGCAGTGGGGACTGCAGTAGGGACCGGACATGGAAGTGGGCCGCGTTGGGGACCGGATGTGGGACGGGGCCGCGGTGGGGACCGGAGGTGGGACGGGGCCCTTAGTGATGGATGTGGGACGGGGCCGCGGTGGGGACCGGATGTGGGACGGGGCCCTTAGTGATGGAGGTGGGACGGGGCCGCGGTGGGGACCGGATGTGGGACGGGGCCCTTAGTGATGGTTGTGGGACGGGGCCGCAGTGGGGACCACAGTGGGACGGGGCCGCAGTGGGGACCACAGTGAGACGGGGCCCTTAGTGATGGATGTGGGACGGGGCCCTTAGTGATGGATGTGGGACGGGGCCGCGGTGGGGACCGGATGTGGGACGGGGCCCTTAGTGATGGTTGTGGGACGGGGCCGCAGTGGGGACCACAGTGGGACGGGGCCGCAGTGGGGACCACAGTGAGACGGGGCCCTTAGTGATGGATGTGGGACGGGGCCCTGAGTGATGGTTGTGGGACGGGGCTGCAGTGGGGACCACAGTGAGACGGGGCCCTTAGTGATGGATGTGGGACGGGGCCCTTAGTGATGGATGTGGGACGGGGTCGCGGTGGGGACCACAGTGGGACGGGGCCCTTAGTGATGGAGGTGGGACGGGGCCGCGGTGGGGACCACAGTGGGCCAGGGCCCTTAGTGATGGATGTGGGACGGGGCCGCGGTGGGGACCACAGTGAGACGGGGCCCTTAGTGATGGAGGTGGCACGGGGCCGCGGTGGGGACCAGCGGTTGGTCGAGGACGTGCTTCCAAAAACAAAGAGGGAACATTGGGGCACAGTTTAGTTTAGAGATACAGCGCAGAAACAGGCCCTTCAGCCCACCGGGCCCCGCACAGTCGAGCATTCCCCTGTACACAAACACTATCCTACATCCACTAGGGACAATTTACAGTTGTACCAAGCCAATTAACGTATAAACCTGCACGTCTTTGGAGTGTGGGAGGAAACCGAAGATCTCGGAGAAAACCCACACAGGTCACGGGGAGAACGTACAAACTCCACACATGCAGCTCCCGAGGTCAGGATCGAACCCGGGTCTCTGGCGCTGTGAGGCAGCGGCTCTACCCGCTGCGCCATTTAACAGAGGATTTCCCACACAGCCAGAGACCCGGGTTCAATCCCCACCTGGCAGGTTGTCTGTGCAGAGTTTGCACGTTCTCCCAGCGAGCGAGTGGGTTTTCTCCAGGTGCTCCGGTTTCCTCCCACATCCCAAAGACGTGCGGGTCTGGGGGTTAATCAGCCCTCTGTACATCGCCCACTAGTGTGCAGGGAGCGGGTGGGAAAGTGGGGCCACATAGATCTAGTGTGAACGGGTGATGGATGGTGGGCGTGGACTCGGCCTGCTGTCGAGTCAGAGAGTGACAGTGTGAAAACAGGCCCTTCAGCCCAACTCGCCCATACCAGCCAACATGTCCCAGCTACACTAGTCCCATCCCTTCTCTCCAGAGCTGCTGCCTGACCCGCTGAGTTACTCCAGCATTTTGTGTCCATCTTCAATTTCAACCAGCATCCGCAGTTCTTTCCTTGTCCCACCTGCCCGCGTTTGGTCCATATCCCTCCAAACCTGTCCTATCCATGTACCTGTCCAACTGTTTCTTAAACCTCAACTACCTCCTCTGGCAGCTTGTTCCATACACCCACCACCCTCTGTGTGAAAAAGTTACCCCTCAGATTCCTATAAAATCTTTTCCACTTCACCTTAAACCTAAATCCTCTGGTCCTTGATTCGCCTACTCTGGGCAAGAGACTCTGTGCGTCTAGCCGATCTATTCCTCATGATTTTGTACACCTCTATAAGATCACCCCTCATCCTCCTGCGCTACATGGAATAGAGTCCCAGCCAACTCAACCTCTCCCTGTAGCTCACACCCTCTAGTCCTGGCAACCCTTGTAAATCTTCTCTGTACCTTTTCCAGCTTGACAACATCTTTCATATAACACAATATCTTTCCTATAACCTCGAACTGAACAGCACATTCTGAATGCGGCCTCATCAACGACTTGTATAACTGCAACATGACCTCCCAACCTCTATACTCAATACTCTGACTGATGAGGGCCAATGTGCCAAAATGCTTTTTTGACCACCTGATCTGTTCACGACTACTCTGGGCAAGAGACTACCTCTATAAGATCACCCCTCATCCTCCTGCGCTCCAAGGAATAGAGTACCAGCCTGTTCTCCTTGGTCACTGGAGACATGCCCATGTTCCCCATCCTGGATTGGAAACTCAAACCCCAGGGACAGCACAGCTGCCCTACCATGTGAGGGATGGGAGGGTTACTGCACATCTCTCCAGCCCTCTTGCCTCTTTACAATACGATACTCTCTGATAGAACTCTATTTATCTCAGGAGGGAAATTGATCTGCCAACAGTCATAAAATGCAAGATACCCACACCGTCTCACCTTGAACTTGTACAAGTTGTCGTCTGATGGGGCTGAAGCTATTATTTCTTCAGGCTTGACGTTTCCTAAGAAGGAATAGATATTTAGCGTTAGATTGAGATCTCCTGCCCCCTGCACCTGATGCTCCCACTGCCTGACCATCAGCACCATCTCTCAACATCATTCATTCATTCCTGACTACAGGTGCTATCTGTATGGTATGGTTTGCGCGCTGTATCTCTAAACTAAACTATAGCCCTGCCTTCCCCTTCTCCCCAACACCCTCCCCCACCTCAACACCCTCTCCCCCACCCACAAGCAAAGATAACAGAGGAACAAGATAGACAACTCGACCCTAAAAACCGTAGTGGGCCAAGAGTAACTTTCAGCGCCATTTTAGGAAGCAGATTCTGTGTGTTAGACTGGGCAGCGTTCACAACTCTCTGCGATTTCTTCGTATATAAAATGTTTGCAAACAATTATTTTTGGATAAGTTGACAGTTGACATTTAGAACTATTTCTTGAAGAGTTGCTGCTTCGTGATCTTTAAACTTTGGATGTTACTGATTGAATATTTGCACTAGAGATCCACTCTGTATCAGGCCAATTGATCATACTTAATGAACTGTTCTTCTTTGCTTTCTCCGTTAATTTTAATTTTTCCTTCACGAGC
Source organism: Rhinoraja longicauda (assembly GCF_053455715.1). NCBI lineage: Eukaryota > Metazoa > Chordata > Chondrichthyes > Rajiformes > Arhynchobatidae > Rhinoraja > Rhinoraja longicauda. Next base: position 113,296,965 of record NC_135954.1, on the reverse strand, counting down.
TGTATCTCTTTTTGTTTGTCCTACATTTTAAAAGGTCATAGAGGCAGAGATTAGGCATTTGCAAATAATAGAGCTCTACTGTATCCACAATATCATTGAAAATACATTTAACTTCATACTTAGAGTCAAGAAAATTTGAATTGGTGAATTGATTAGTTAAAAACCCTTGACAGCCACTAAAATGACCAATGCTGCCTGACGTGGTACAGAAGCATGAATCCAATTCAAATAGACAGTGTTGGAGTAAATCACCGGGTCAGGCAGCATCTCTGGAGAAAAAGGATGGGTGATGTTTCAGGTTGGGACCCTTCTTCAGACAATGGTGGGAAGGTGAAGAGCTGGTATAAATCAGGACCTGAGCTTTTCATTGGTTAGCTGATATGTGAAACAGTGCAACACTGTATACCTCGCACACAAAATGATGTAAATCTTACCATGAATGACAGAAATAAAAAGTGTTATCCTTGTTTATAAAGTTCTTTTTTGAATGATGTAAAATTGAAGGGGGTTGGTGCAATATACTGCTAACCCACAAATGCCTCATCATGAGATATTCACATTTGAAAAATCCATAAATCACAAAAAAACAAGTAGGTGCCTGTGTTATTTGACCAACTTATCGGTTGAATTTAAATATGAAATGTTTACAGGTTGTAGGGTAGTGGGTAAGGATCGTGTTACTGCATGTAACTCATTTTTCACGAAAGTGAGGGTTAGCACTATATTGCACCGACCCCCTCGACTATATGTTACATTCAAAACTAAACTATGGTAGTAATGTACATTATTCATGTCTAAAGCAAGCGCTTCTGTATCAGTGTAGGCATGTATGCATTACATTTTATTACACTAATATAGAATGAAAAGAATGAAAAAATATCTGTTCATAGTTATTTTATTCAGAATGTTAGGAATTCTGGAAATAAGTTTGATATTACTGATTGCGAATGTTTATGGGTAGGCCCTAATGAAATGCATATTTTTTTCATATTTTCATATTTCAGATAGAGCGGAAACAGGCCTTTTCGGCCCACCAAGTCCGCACCGCCCAGTGATCCCCGCACACTAACACTATCCTACACACACTAGGGTCAATTTTTACATTTACCCAGTCAATTAACCTACATACCTGTACGTCTTTGGAGTGTGGGAGGAAACCGAAGATCTCGGAGAAAACCCACGCAGGTCACGGGGAGAACGTACAAACTCCTTACAGTATGTGAGAGAACTGTATGTACTGAATGTATGTACAGCATGTGAGAGAACAGTGATAATGAAACAATGATAGGGAGAACTATATATATATATATATAAAATAGAGAGAGTGATTGAAAGAAAAAGGTTGCTAAACACATAATTAGAGGAAATCACAAGAAAGAAACTTTGATTTAAAGCATGTGTGTGTGTGCATATATATATATATACATATGTGAGAAAATAACTGCAGATGCTGGTACAAATTGAAGGTATTTATTTCACAAATGCTGGAGTAACTCAGCGGGACAGGCAGCATCTCAGGAGAGAAGGAATGGGTGACCCTTCTTCAGACTGTATATATATATACACATTCATATATATATATATGTATGTATGTATAAACATAAACCATAAAGGTCAAATCGCCTTTATGGTTTATGTACATCATGTGAAAAATAAGATGAAGAGAGAAATAGAGCGTTGCTTTAAATCAAAGTTGCTTCTGATCCATGAGAAGGAACTTTGAGATCTATTTATCTCTATCTTGCCTCTCGCACACAAACAAACAAACACACACATTCATATATATGATATGTTAAATTTGTGCAGAGTGTGTGTTGGAGCAATACAGTGGAAACTGCACAAAAACGGGGGGCTGGGGAGGAAGGATGGGAGGGAAATGGGCAGAAACTATAAGAAATAATAAAATCAGAGACATTAAGCAAGGGGGGGAAACATTTAAAAATAAAAACAATCTGTGAGTTGATAGATGAGATATATTCTGCATTGTAATGGTATCATCACACACACTGTTCCTCCACAACACTGATTACACTGCGAGAGGCAGAGTGAACGGCGGGGTTTGCTTACTAAAATGGCGGCCGACACTCTCCGTTGCGGACTACACTTCAGTGTAGGCAGCCTCGACTGAGTGGTCCATCTTGCTCCTCTTTGCCCACACACAAGCCCACTCCCTCTACCTGCCTCTTCTCCCCTCTCCCCGTGTTCACCTGCGGCCAGGATGCCGGTGGCAATGGCGAGCGCCATCCTGCCCGCGCCCACCAGGCCCACGCTCCCTCCCGCCTCCATGGCGGCGCCGGGGTCCGCGGTCTGCACGTGCGCGGGGGGGGGGGGGGGGGTTGCACGGGAACGTGTTGTTTGCACGGGAACGGGTGGTTTGCACGGGAAGGAGAGGTTTGCACGGGAACGCGGGGTTTGTACGGGAAGGAGAGGTTTGCACGGGAACGCGGGGTTTGTACGGGGATGAGTTTTTGCACGGGGGGGGAGAGGGGCGGATCCGGCGTTTGCAGCAGCTGGGAGAAGACCCCCTCAACGGGGATTTGCTGCCCCAGAGTGACACGTAAAGGGGGGGGGAGGTGCAAGGTGACACGTGACGGGGGAAAGGGAAAAAATCCAGGGTGACACGTGATGGGGGTGATGGAGGGTGGCACGTTAGGAGGGGTTATCGGGTGATTGGGTGTAGTGACACGTGACGGGGGAAAATGTCCAGGGTGACACGTGACCGGGAGGTGATGTATGCTGGCACGTGACGTGGGTTGTCGCGCGATTGGTGTAGGGTGACACGTGACTGGGGGCGGCGGGTTTAAACGGCTGGCGGGTGGGCAGTCTGTCGTGTCCTCATCATGGATACATGCCGCCCCCTTCTCTTACTACTCGGCCTCGCCTGCCCTCTCGTCGTCTCCGGCAGCTTCTTGCACCCCCTCCCGCCGGCGGACCCACAGCAGCCCCTCTTCGAGAGGAGCCGGACCGAGGAGCGGGTGGTGGTCGCGGAGCCGCCGCCGCCGCCGCCGGCCCTGCCCGAGCTGGACGGCTGCCAGCGGGCGGTGAGGCCATCGTCACTCCGGGGTCGGGAGGGGGCTAACACGGACCCGATGGGCCGAGTGGACCACCCGTGTTTACAGTCATAGGGCGTGAGAGGGAGAAATGGTGTGGAAATAAGAGGACAGGGAGGCGGTTGTTGCCCATTCATTGACTGGATATCCAGCAACGTGGAGCCAGGCTCTTCGGCCCATTGAGCCCATGCTAGCCCTTAACCAGAAAGAAATTCGCGAAGGATTAAACATAGAAAACAGGTGCAGGAGGAGGCCATTCGGCCCTTTGAGCCAGCACCGCCATTCATTGTGATCATGGCTGATCATCCATAATCAGTAACCCATATCCCCTTCTCCCCATACCCCTTGATTCCGCTAGCCCCTAGAGCTCTATCTAACTCTCTTTTAAATTCATCCAGTGAATTGGCCTCCACTGCCCTCTGTGGCAGAGAATTCCACAAATTCACAACTCTGGGTGAAAAAGTTTTTTCTCACCTCAGTTTTAAATGGCCTCCCCTTTATTCTTCGACTGTGTTTGGCCCCTGGTTCCGGACTCCCCCAACATTGGGAACATCTTTCCTGCCTCTAGCTTGTCCAGCCCTTTTATAACTTAATATGTTTCTATAAGATCCCCTCTCATTCTTCTAAGCTCCAGTGAATACAAGCCAGTGAATACAAGATTGTGACAGGGTAGATGCAGTAAAAATGCTCCCGATGTTGCCGGAGTCCAGAACCAGGGGTCACAGTTTAAGAATAAGGGGTAGGCTATTTAGGACTGAGATGAGGAAAAGCTTCTTCACCCAGAGAGTTGTGAATTTGTGGAATTCTCTGCCACAGAGGGCAGTGGAGGCATATTCACTGGATGCTTTCAAGAGTGAGTTAGATTTAGCTCTTGGGGCTAATGGAATCAAGGGATATGGGGAGAAAGCAGGAACGGGGTACTGATTTTGGATGATCAGCCATGATCATATTGAATGCCAGTGCTGGCCCGAAGGACCAAATGGCCTCCTACACCTTTTTTCTATGTTCCATCCATGGGCTTCTAAACAGGGACGGGGTGCGGACGAGAGAGGTGAAATGGTGGGGAAATAAGATGAGAGGAGTGTTGCTGATTCAATGGACATTGTGGAGCCTGGCCCTTCAGCCCTCTGAGTCCACGCTAGGTCAATTGTCTGGCCTGTGTTTAAGTGGGGATGAGATAGTCTGTGGGCTGTGATGAGAAATTGATGTGGAAACACGAGGAAGGGGAGGGGTGTTGCTGTTCAATCTGGAGCCAGGCCTTTCAGCCCACTGAATTCATGCTGGTCCTCAACCATCTGCGGTTGTCTTGGTGTAAGATAGGTATCGGATAAGGGCTGAGATAGGAAAAGGGTTGAGTGGGTGAAATGGTGGGGAATTATGAGGACAGTGTTATGGGGCCTGTCCAACTTAAGTGATTTTTTTTAGGCGACTGTCATAGTCGTAGCAGGTCGCCGAAAAACCGGCAACTGGACCGCCCCCGCCCGACAATGTCTACGACAAGCTACAACAACCTACCACGTAGTCGACGTCAAGCTACGGCAAGCTACCGACAACCGGCGACCCAATCGTCACGGGTAGGACGTCCACCTACGACCGCGCCTACAACGACACCCACGACAACCTGCAACAACCAAAGTCAACCTACGTCCACCAGCGACAAGCTACGACCCTGTCGACGAAAACTGAAGACAATTCACGTCATTTTGGCCTCCGGTTTTGACGCCGGTACCTGTCGCCGGTTGACGTTTGTAGTCGCCAATGGAATTCACCGAAGTCAGCACCGGCGACAACCTACGTCACCTGGTGACAACCTACGACAGCGCCCTCGTCAGGAGACGTCAAGCTCATTGACGTCAAGCCCACTGTTGCCGAAAATGTTTCAACATTCTGAAAATCCAGCGACGACCAGAAAGACGCTGCGACTCTTTGGAGACGACTCAGGACCGTACAGGCGACACCCCGACGACTGTGTGGACACAGCCTAGTCGCCTGTAGTCGCCTAAACAATCGCCTAAGTGGGACAGGGGTTTAACTGATTCATTGCCAGGACATCTGAACTACATACAATGTGGAGACAGGCCCTCCACAAATGCCTTCTGTGTTTATGTAGCGATGAGGTGGGAATTGGACGGGGGCTGACATCGGGATGTGGTTTGGGTTGAGAGGGTGAATGGAGGAATATGAGGGTGTGTGTTAGAGATTCAGTGCCAGGGCATCCAATGTGGGGCGAGGCCCTTCGGCCCACTGAGTCCATGCTGGCCTTCAATGACCCGCGGGCCTTCTGTTCGTAAGCATGGATGGGATGAGGGGGGCATGATGGGAATGGGGTAAATGGTGGGGAAATCTGAAGACGACGTTGGTGTCTCCAGGGCAGGGCATCCTAACGACACAGAATGTGGGGATGGGCCTTCTATAAGCCAGAGGGTGGTGAATCTGTGGAATCCATTACTGCTGATGTCTGTGAAGACTGTCAATGGGTATTTTAAAGGCGGAGATTGACAGATTCTTGATTAGTAAACGGTGTTGGGGGTTTTGGGGTGAAGACAGGAGAATGGGGTTGAGAGGGAAAGGTAGGTCGGCCATGATGGAACGGCGGAGTGGACTTGATGGGCTGAATGGCCTAATTCTGCTCCTCGAACTTATGAACCGAGGGGAAGAAGCTGTTCCTGAGTTTGATTGTATTGAGTTTGGAAGGGTCCTGACCGAAACATAGAAACGTAGAACATAGAACGTTTGAAGAAGGGTCTCGACCTGAAACGTCACCCATTCCTTCTCTCCCGAGATGCTGCCTGACCTGCTGAGTTACTCCAGCATTTTGTGAATAAATACCTTCGATTTGTACCAGCATCTGCAGTTATTTTCTTATAGAACATAGAAAAATAGGTGCAGGAGTAGGCCATTCGGCCCTTCGAGCCAGCACCGCCATTCAATATTTTCGTGGCTGATCATCTAAAATCAGTACCCCGTTCCTGCTTTTACCCCCATATCCCTTGATTCCTTTAGCCCTAAGAGCTAAATCTAACTCTCTTGAAAACATGAATTCCACAGATTCACAACTCTGCGGTGAAAAGGTTTTTCCTCATCTCAGTCCCAAATGGCATTATTCTTAAACTATGACCCCTGGTTCTGGACTCTCCCAACATGGGGAACATTATTCCTGCATCTAGTCTGTCCAATCCCTTAAGAATTTTACATGTTTCTATAATATATGTATGTATATGATGTAATACGGGCGGCACGGTGGCGCAGCGGTAGAGTTGCCTTACAGTGAATGCAGCGCCGGAGACTCGGGTTCGATCCTGACTACGGGCGCTGTCTGTACGGAATTTGTACGTTCTCCCCGTGACCTGCGTGGGTTTTCTCCGAGATCTTCGGTTTCCTCCCACACCAAAGACGTACGGGTATATAGGTTAATTGACTGGGTAAATGTAAAAATTGTCCCTAGTGTGTGTAGGATAGTGTTAGTGTTCGGGCATCGCTGGGCGGCGCGGACTCAGTATCTCTAAATCAAAAATCAATATATAATCAAACGTCATCTGTCCACATTCTCCAGAGATGCTGCCTGAGCCGATGAGGTACCGCAGCGTTTTGTGTGTCTTTGATTGAGTTTGAGTTTCCTTGCCGCAGGTGTTGGGTGAGTTGACGCTGTCCTGCAGTAATTTTTCGGAAGAGCACGTTTCCAAGCTTGGGGTGGCCTTCTTCAACTGCCGAGCAGCTGCTGAGCACCGTCCAACCTACCCCTGCACTCCGGGCATGGTAATGGGGGCTTCTGCTAATCTTGCGGGCAGAGGGGAGGACAGCGGTGAACACTACACTGAGCGGTCACGGTGGCGCAGCGGTAGAGTTGCTGCTTTACCACGACTGCAGCGCCGGAGACCCAGGTTCCATCCCGACTACGGGTGCTGTCTGCACTGAGTTTGTACGTTCTCCCCGTGACCTGCCTGGGTTATCTCCGAGATCTTCGGTTTCCTCCCACACTCCAAAGACGTGCAGGTCTTTCGGTTTCCTCCCACACTCCAGGTCATACAGACGTACAGGTCCTTCGGTTTCCTCCCACACTCCAAAGACGTACCGGGTCCATGCTGAACTCCAAAGACGTTCAGCATGGACCCGGTGGGCCGCAAGGACTTTTTTCCGCGCTGTATCTCTAAACTAAACTATATAACATTTGCCGTGTAGACACAGAAAGCTGGAGCAACTCAGCGGGTCAGGCAACATCTCTGGAGAATGTGGATAGGTGACGTTTCATATTATATTATATAATTTCTTGACTCAAAAGGTCACCCAGTCTGAAGAAGGGTCTCGTACCGAAACTTCACCCATTCCTTCTCTCCAGAGATGCTCCCTGTCCAGCTGAGTTACTCCAGATTTTGGTGTCTATCTTCGGTTTAAACCAGTATCTGGTTAAACCTTCCTAAACATTTGCCATGTGCTTGGCTCCAAATCATAAGCTTCTTGAGATCTGATGTTGGCCCAAAGCAGTTTAATGCTTAACTGCAGATGCTGGTTTAAACTGAAGGTAGACATTAAATAAAATGCTTAAAATTTCTAGTTTGTTAAGAGTTTAGAGATACAGTGTGGAGACATGTCCTGCAGTTCCGTTTAGTTTATTGTCTCTTGTACTGAGGTGCAGTGAAAAGGGAATAGAAACATAGAAAATAGGTGCAGGAGGAGTCCATTTGGCCCTTCGAGCCAGCACCACCATTCATTGTGATCATGGCTGAGACCCGGGTAAATGTAAAAATTGTCCCTAGTGGGTGTAGGATAGTGTTAATGTGCGGGGATCGCTGGTCGGCGCGGACCCGGTGGGCCGAAAGGGCCGGTTTCTGCGCTGAATCTCTAAACTAAACCATAAAAGGAGTAGGTGACATTTCGGGTCGAGTCTGAAGAAGGGTCTCGACCCAAAACGTCACCTATTCCTTCTCTCCAGAGATGCTGCCTGTCCCACTGAGTGACTCCAATATTTTGAGTCTGTCTTTGGATTAACCAGCATCTGCAGTTCCTTCCTGCAGTTCCCTGTCCTCAAATGAGTGGGGCTGAACTCTGCCCTGTGGAGATGATGGGATTTGGGTTCCTCCCCTCTACTCCTCACACGAGGGGCCTGAACCTAGTTTAGAGATACATCATGGAAACAGGCCCTTCGGCCCACCGGGTCCGCGCCGACCAGCGATCCCCGCACATTAACACTATCCTACACCCACTAGGGGCAGTTTTTTTAAACATTTACCAAGCCTGCGAACCTGCACGTGTTTGGAGTGTGGGAGGAAACCGAAGATCTCGGAGAAAACCCACACAGGTCACGGGGAGAACGTGCAAACTCCGTACAGACAGCACCCGTAGTCGGGATGGAACCCAGGTCTCCAGCGCTGCATTCGCTGTAAGGCAGCAACTCTACTGCTGCGCCGCCGTGACCGCCCACTTTCAGCATCTCCAGTGGAGCAAAGATGGGTAATCGTGTAGTCTTTCCGCTGACTGGTTAGCACGCCACAAAAGCTTTTCACTGTACCTCTGTGCATGTGACAATAAATTAATCTTAACTACACATCTACTTTACTGGTCGATGCAGTGTGGCCTCCCTATGACCAGAGACTTGTGTCAAATTGCATGATAGCAGTTAAGGTGCTTATTCAGTGTGTTTTTAGAAACATAGAAATAGGTGCATGAGGAGGCCATTTCGTCCTTCGAGCCAGCACTGCCATTCACTGTGATCATGGCTGATCATCCACAATCAGTGCCTGCCTTCTCCCCATATCCCTTGCTTCCACTAGCCCCTAGAGCTCTATCTAATTCTCTTAAATTCATCCAGTGAATTGGCCTCCACTGCCTTCTGTGTCAGAGAATTCCACAAATTCACAACTCTCTGGGTGAAAAAGTTTCTTCTCACCTCAGTTTTAAATGGCCTCCCCTTTATTCTTAGACGGTGGCCCCTGGTTCTGGACTCCCCCAACATCGGGAACATTTTTCCTGCATCTAGCTTGTCCAGTCCTTTTATAATTTTATACGTTTATTTGCAACACTGAGGTAATGTTGTGCGTTTCCACTTTGCGCCCACTTGCTTTGATTGTTCCGAAACGATGAGCTTGCGCCTGTATGTCTGTGTGACTCTCGACTCTTCCTCCCTTGAGACACTGGTTGATTGCACGCAGGGCATGGATCCCGCCACGCGGAGCGCCTACCGCATCGTGAGTGACCATGCCCGCGCTCTGTGCCACGCCGCCCGGCAGCAACGCTTCACGTCGCGCGCCGAGACCGGCGCCAACACCACGGCCGCCGCTCCCTCCCGTCTGTTGGAAGTCATGGACATTCTGAAGGTAAACGTGCTCCCCTTCCTCCGACCTTCACCCTCCTTGTTTAGTTTAGAAGCACAGCGCGAGAACTGTCCCTTCAGCCCCACCGTCCACGCCGACCAACACTATCCCACACACAACACACACTAGGGACAATTTACAATCTTTACCGAAGCCAATTAACCTGCAACCTGTATGTCTTTGAAGCACGGGAGGAAACTGGAGCACCCGGAGAAAACCCATGCAGGAGACCGTACAAACTCCGTACAGACAGCACCCACAGTTGGGATGGAACCCGGGTCTCTGATGCTGTAAAATCTACCGCTGCACCACCGTGTCAACCTTGCAACAGAGTCAATGTTAAGCAGCATGCTAACAGGCCCTTCTGCCCAACTGGTCCATGCCAACCAAGATGTCACCAAGCCGGTCCCATTGCCCCTGTTTGGCCCATATCTCACTAAATCTTTCGTATGTGCCCTTTTCAAACGTCTTTTGAACATTGTACTTGTAACTGCGTTCACAGTTTCCTCTGGCAGCTAATCACATATACCCACCACCATCTTGCCTCCATTCTCTGTCCTCTAGTTTGAGATTCCTAAAGCAGGAAAAAGACCGAGCCCATCCAAGCCCTTTGTGGTTTTAACGTAGAAACATAGAACATAGAAAATAGGTGCAGGACGAGGACATTTGGCACTTCAAGCCAGCACTGCCATTCATTGTGATCATGGCTGATCATCCAGAATCAGAACTCACTGACTTCATACACTTCACTACCAATTTCCATCCTGCTCTTAAATATACCTGGACTATCTCCGACATCTCCCTACTGTTTCTGGACCTCATCATCTCCATCAAATACCAACATCCAGTATCAGTAACACGTGCCTGCCTTCTCCCCATAGTTTAGTTTAGAGATACAGTGCGGAAACAGGCCCTTCGGCCCACCGGGTCCGTGCCGACCAGTGATCCCCGCACATTAACACTGTCCTGCACACACGGGACAATATTTACATTTACCAAGCCAATGAACCTACAAACCTGTGGAGTGTGGGAGGAAACCGAAGATCTCGGAGAAAACTCACGTAGGTCATGGGGAGAACGTACAAACTCCATACAGACAGCCCTTGATTCCACTAGCCCCTAGAGTTCTATCTAACTCTCTTAAATTCATCCAGTGAATTGGCCTCCACTGCCCTCTGTGGCAGAGAATTCCACAAATTCACAACTCTCTGGGTGAAAAAGCTTTTCCTCATCTCAGTCCTAAATGGCCTCCCCTTTATTCTTAGACTGTGGCCCCTGGTTCTGGGCTCTCCCAACATTGGGAACATGTTTTCTACATCTAGCTTGTCCAGTCCTTTTATAATTTTATACATTTCTATAAGATCCCCTCTCATCCTTTCAAATTCCAACGGGTCCACTTGGTCTAGAACCTCTATGACATCATCGTGATTTTACATACCTCTATAACATCACCCCTCAGCATCTTGCACTGTGGAGCAAACACTCTCAGCCTCTCCTAACTCAAGCCTGGCAACGGGTAGACACAAAATGCCGGAGTAACTCAGCGGGTCAGGCAGCATCTCGGGAGAGAAGGAATGGGTGACGTTTCGGGTCGAGACCCTTCAGTCTGAGCAAGGGTCTCGACCCGAAACGTCACCCATTCCTTCTCTCCCGAGGTGCTGCCTGACCCGCTGAGTTACTCCAGCATTTTGTGTCTACCTTCGATTTAAACCAGCATCTGCAGTTTTTTTCCCCAACACAGTTCTGGTAACATCCTTGCGACCCCTCTTAGACAATAGACAATAGGCAATAGGTGCAGGAGGAGGCCATTCGGCCCTTCGAGCCAGCACCGCCATTCAATGATCATGGCTGATCATCCACAATCAGTACCCCGTTCCTGCCTTCTCCCCATACCCCCTGACTCCGCTATCCTTAAGAGCTCTATCTAGCTCTCTCTTGAATGCATTCAGAGAATTGGCCTTCACTGCCTTCTGAGGCAGAGAATTCTACAGATTCACAACTCTCTGACTGAAAAAGTTTTTCCTCATCTCTGTTCTAAATGGCCTACCCCTTATTCTTAAACTGTGGCCCCTGGTTCTGGACTTCCCCCAACATTGGGAACATGTTTCCTGCCTCTAACGTGTCCAACCCCTTAATAATCTTATACGTTTCGATAAGATCCCCTCTCATCCTTCTAAATTCCAGGGTATACAAGCCTGAATGGGCGATCAGAACTCTGTGTAATATTCCAAGTGCGGTGTCTTGTACAGTTGTCACGTCTTGTCCAATCTGTTCCAGGATGGCCAAGCAGAGCTGAGAGAGCTGGCGGCCGCTTCGCTGGAGAGGCTGGTTAACGGCCAGAAGGCGCTGCTGCTGCAGCAGCAAGAGCAGCTGGGGGCTTGGCAGCAGGATGCGGAGTCCTCTATGAACGGGCACCTGGAGAAGCTGACCCAAGGAAGGGCGCTCACGGCTGGTGGGCACCTGCTGATTGCCGAGTTGCTGGAGGGCATCGCACTGACTGTGGGTGAGTTGCCGTCAATGAAGGCAGGCGAGGCTCGGCGGATCAGGCAGCCTCCGTGGAATGACAAGTGGCTGAGGTTCCCCCTCTGGAGGGTGGCGCGGCGAATATTGCCGCTGGAGATCCCGGCTTCTACTCTGACCTCATTAACACCATTAGCAATTACCCACACCACAGCACGAATAAATCAGAGTAAAAATGAATTGCTGCTTAGAAACAAAGAAAATAGGTGCAGGAGGAGGCCATTTGGCCCTTCGAGCCAGCACCGCCATTCATTGTGATCATGGCTGATCGTCCACAATCAGTAACCCGTGCCTGCCTTCTCCCCATATCCCTTGATTCCACTAGCCCCTAGAGCTCTATCTAACTCTCTTTTAAATTCATCCAGTGAATTGGCCTCCACTGCCCTCTGTGGCAGAGAATTCCAAAATTCACAACTCTCTGGGTGAAAAAGTTTCTTCTCACCTCAGTTTTAAAAGGCCTCCCCTTTATTCTTAGACTGTGGCCCCTGGTTCTGGACTCCTCCAACATTGGGAACATTTTTCCTGCATCTAGCTTGTCCAGTCCTTATATTATTTTATACGTCTCTATAAGATCCCCTCTCATCCTTCTAAGCTCCAGTGAATAACAAGCCCATTCTTTCCTCATATGACAGTCCCGCCATCCCAGGGATTAACCCCGTGAACCTACGCTGCACTGCCTTAATAGCAAGGACAATAGACAATAGACAATAGGTGCAGGAGTAGGCCATTCAGCCCTTCGAGCCAGCACCGCCATTCAATGCGATCATGGCTGATCACTATCAATCAGTACCCCGTTCCTGCCTTCTCCCCATACCCCCTCACTCCGCTATCCTTAAGAGCTCTATCCAGCTCTCTCTTGAAAGCATCCAACGAACTGGCCTCCACTGCCTTCTGAGGCAGAGAATTCCACACCTTCACCACCCTCTGACTGAAAAAGTTCTTCCTCATCTCCGTTCTAAATGGCCTACCCCTTATTCTCAAACTGTGGCCCCTTGTTCTGGACTCCCCCAACATTGGGAACATGTTATCTGCCTCTAATGTGTCCAATCCCCTAATTATCTTATATGTTTCAATAAGATCCCCCCTCATCCTTCTAAATTCCAGTGTATACAAGCCCAATCGCTCCAGCCTTTCAACATACGACAGTCCCGCCATTCCGGGAATTAATCTAGTGAACCTACGCTGCACGCCCTCCATAGCAAGAATATCCTTCCTCAAATTTGGAGACCAAAACTGCACACAGTACTCCAGGTGCGGTCTCACCAGGGCCCGGTACAACTGTAGAAGGACCTCTTTGCTCCTATACTCAACTCCTCTTGTTACGAAGGCCAACATTCCATTGGCTTTCTTCACTGCCTGCTGAACCTGCATGCTTCCTTTCATTGACTGATGCACTAGGACACCCAGATCTCGTTGAACTCCCCCTCCTCCTAACTTGACACCATTCAGATAATAATCTGCCTTTCTATTCTTACTTCCAAAGTGAATAACCTCACACTTATCTACATTAAACTGCATCTGCCATGTATCCGCCCACTCACACAACCTGTCCAGGTCACCCTGCAGCCTTATTGCATCTTCCTCACAATTCACACTACCCCCCAACTTAGTATCATCTGCAAATTTGCTAATGGTACTTTTAATCCCTTCGTCTAAGTCATTAATGTATATCGTAAATAGCTGGGGTCCCAGCACCGAACCTTGCGGTACCCCACTGGTCACTGCCTGCCATTCCGAAAGGGACCCATTTATCCCCACTCTTTGCTTTCTGTCTGTTAACCAATTTTCTATCCATGTCAGTACCCTACCCCCAATACCATGTGCCCTAATTTTGCCCTTCCTCAAATTAGGAGACCAAAACTGCACACAATACTCCAGATGTGGTCTCACTGTGCAACTGCAGAAGGACCGCTGTACTCCTGTACTCAAATCCTCTCGTCATGAAGGCCAACATGCTTCTTCTCCCTCCACAGCCGCTGTCAGAATAGCTTGAGTGGCGCGGCGGGTAGTGCCGCTGCCTCGCCACGCCAGAGACCTGGGCTCTGTCCTGACCTCTGGGGCAGTCTGTGTGTGAGGAGTCTGCACTGCGACCAGCTGGGGTACAGCATGGAAACAGGCCTGCCCGCCCACCGAGTCCACGCCGACCATCCATCACGCTAATTCCATGTTATCCACTCCCTACACACACCGGGGGGCAATTTACAGAGGGCCAATTAACTTACAGAGCCGCACGTCTTTGGGATGTGGGAGGAAACCGGAGCGCCTGGAGGAGACCCACGCGGTCACAGGAAGAACGTGCAAACTCCACACACAGACAGTGCCTGAGGTCAGGATGGAACCCAGGGTCTGTGGTGCTGTGAGGCAGCGGCTCTAACCGCTGACAGCAGCTGTGGAGAGAGGTCATTAGGAGCACAATCAAGCCATTCGGCCCATCGAGTCTACTCTGCCATTCAATCACGGCTGATCTATCTCTCCCTCCTAACCCCATTCTCCTGCCTTCTCCCCATAACCCCTGACAGCAATTTCATTTTCACTCTGATATTTGTGCAGGTAATTTGCTAACGGTGTTTGCTGTTGCCGCAGCCGGAATATTACGAGCCTGTATTTTTTAATGTTGCAGAGAATGTGAGCGGACTGTTGGTCCAGCAGGATCTGCAGCTGCACCAAGGCCACCAGGCCATTCTAGCCCACCTCTTGGAAGTCAGGACACGCGTTCACCAGCTCCACGCCAAGCTGGGTGAGTAGCATCACATTCTCCAGCAGCAGGTACCTTGCCGTCGCCCACAGGTGGAGAGTTCAATCTCCCCACTTCCCCGCACGTTTGCCCCCAGCTCCCCCCCTCTCCCTCATCTCTCCCCTCCGCCCCACCTGGACCCGTCCCATCTCCTGCCACCCACGTTCCTTCCTCTCCCATCACAATTTGCAATTCTCCAACCCTTTTGCTTCTCACCTTGTTGGTTAACAATGACCCGGGTTCCATCCCGACTACGGGCGCTGTCTGTATGGAGTTTGTACGTTCTTCCCGTGACCTGCGTGGGTTTTCTCCGAGATCTTCGGGTTCCTCCCGCACATTAGGGACAATTCATAATTTACACATACACCGAGACATTTGGGTGGTCACGGTGGTGCAGCGGTAGAGTTGCTGCCTTACAGCGAATGCAGCGCCGGAGACCCAGGTTCCATCCCGACTACGGGTGCTGTCTGCACGGAGTTTGTACGTTCTCCCTGTGACCGGCGTGGGTTTTCTCCGAGATCTTCGATTTCCTCCCACACTCCAAAGACGTGCAGGTTTGTAGGTTAATTGGCTTGGTAAATGTAAAAATTGTCCCTAGTGGGTGTAGGGTAGTGTTAATGTGCGGGGATCGCTGGTCGGCGCGGACCCGGTGGGCCGAAAAGCTTGTATCCGCACTGTATCTCTAAACCCTGGACCCGTCCCATCTCCTTCCATCTACATTCCTTCCTCTAGCATCACAATTTGCAATTCTTCAATCCTTTTGCTTCTCACCTTCTTCTGAATTTTTCTCTCTGGCCTTCGCCCAACCATTTGCCTATCAAAGGTCCCCTCGTGTCTTCATCTATTATCTGCCAGGCTTTGTCCTGCCCCACCTCTCTTCCAGCTTTCTTTCCACTCCCACAATGTCTAAGGACACAAAGTGCTGGCGTACATTCAGCGGGCCGTGCAGCATCCCTGGCGAACGCGGATGGGTGACGTTTCGGGTCGGGACCCCTCGTCACACTGATTGCCTCTAGCCTTTGACATTTATGGACGGTCACGGTGGCGCAGCGGTAGAGTTGCTGCCTTACAGCGAATGCAGCGCCGGAGACCCGGGTTCCATCCCGACTACGGATGCCGTCTATACGGAGTTTGTACGTTCTCCCCGTGACCTGCGTGAGGTTTCTCCGAGATCTTCGGTTTCCTCCCACACTCCAAAGACGTACAGGTTTGTAGGTTAATTGGCTTGGTAAATGTAAAAATTGTTTCCGCACTGTATCTCTAAACTAAACTAAACATAATAAAAAGAGATTTGAGGACGTGGGCATGTTGTTCCTGTGCTGTTTCACACACTCTGTTATTGGGAGCTCTGGGTGATTATTAATATTGAATGTATTTGCTTGCAGAGTGGAAGCTGGCCTTGTTTGCTGCCCGTCAGTCCCCGACGGCCGTCCATTACGACCAGCTGGAGAAGCTGCAGAAGATGAACAAGACGCTTGTGGGCGTGAGGAGTGTGCCCGGATACTCGGAGCAAGGAGTGAGCCTGAGACTGAACACTCTGCAGCACTCCCTCAACTCGACCGGTGCGTGGAAGGACAGCGTACCCTCCTCATGCCGTTAACGTTTTACCCTTTTCAGCGTGGGCGGTCACGGTAGAGCAAGTGTGAACGTGTGATCAACGGTCGGCATGGACAGGGTGGGCCGAATGGCCTGTTGCCGTGATGTATCTCTATAAATGGTGGCGCAGCGGTAGAATTGCTGCCTTACAGCAAATGCAGCGCCGGAGACCCGGGTTCCATCCCGACTACGGGTGCTGTCTGTACAGAGTTTGTACGTTCTCCCCGTGACCTGCGTGGGTTTTCTCAGAGATATTCGGTTTCCTCCCACACTCCAAAGACGTGCAGGTGTGTAGGTTAATTGGCTTGGTAAATGTAAAAATTGTCCCTGGTGTGTAGGTTAGTGTGCAGGGATCGCTGGTCAGCGCAGACCCAGTGGGCCGAAGGGCCTGTTTCCTTGCTGTATCTCTAAACTAAACTAATGCTGTGTGTAGCAGTGCTCTTTGCACAATTTGACTCTTCAAATGTCTTGGTGACATCAGTTCATTGTTTTGTATTTCCCCCTCTTTAGTTTTGGTTTAGTATAGAGAATGTTAATCCAGCATGGGAACAGGCCCTTCGTACACTAGCACTATCCTACACACACCAGGGATGATCTTTTATGGAAACGAATGAACCAATTTACAGTTTACAGAAACCAATTAACCTACAAACCTGCACATTTTAGTTTAGTTCAGAGATACAGCGCGGAAACAGGCCCTCCGACCCACTGGGTCCGCGCCGACCAGCGATCCCCGCACACTAACACTATCCTACACCCACTAGGGACAATTTTTACATTTGCCAAGCCAATTAACCTACAAACCTGCGCGTCTTTGGAGTGTGGGAGGAAACCGAAGATCTCGGTGAAAACCCACGCAGGTCACGGGGAGAAGGTACAAACTCCATACAGACGGCGCCCGTAGTCGGGATGGAACCCGGGACTCCGGCGCTGCATTCGCTGTAAGGCAGCAACTCTACCGCTGCACCACCGTGACCGCCCATGGTGAAGCTCATAGTTCTTCAACCATGGGCTTCAAAAGATATTTGGACAGGTACATGGATAGGAGAGGTTGAGAAGGATACGACCCAAACATAGGCAGGTGAGGCGAGTGGAGTTGGGGCATCTTGGTTGGCTGTCAACATGGACTGAAGGTATTTATTCACAAAATGCTGGAGTAACTCAGCAGGTCAGGCAGCATCTCAGGAGAGAAGGAATGGGTAACGTTTAGGGTCGAGACCCGTCTTCAGACTGATGTCAGGGGGGCGGGACAAAGGAAGGATATAGGTGGAGACAGGAAGACAGTGGGAGATCTGGGAAGGGGGAGGGGAAGGGAGGGACAGAGGAACTATCTAAAGTTGGAGCAGTCAATGTTCATACCGCTGGGCTGCAAGCTGCCCAGGCGAAATATGAGGTGCTGTTCCTCCAATTTCCGGTGGGACTCACTGTGGCACTGGAGGAGGCCCATGACTGAAAGGTCAGAGTGGGAGGGGGAGTTGAAGTGCTCAGCCACCGGGAGATCAGATTGGTTAATGCGAACTGAGCGCAGGTGTTGAGCGAAGCGATCGCCAAGCCTGCGTTTGGTTTCGCCGATGTAAATAAGTTGACATCTGGAGCAGCGGATGCAATAGATTGGACTGAAGGGCCTGTTTCCGTGCTGTATGACGCATTTTGCTCTAAGTGCAGAGTTAGTGACTGATGCAACCTGAGTTTGTGTACTGAAGTAACTCTTGATGTTAATGTCCACAGAAAGATACCTGCATGTGATGTACACGTGTGTTGTACACACCAGCTACTTCCTGGCCGCTGGCCTGATCATGACCATTGCACAAACACCAGGCTTCTCCAGATCGGTCTTGCTGGCGCTGGTCCTGCTAAACGCCCTGTCCGAGTCCAACCGTTGTGCCTCCTTGGACTTCACGAGCCTCGGTGCCTTTCTGACTCTGACTGTGGCTGGTAAGTGAAGCTTAATGACTCAAACCCAGTGGCCAGGTCTGATACTGAGAAGGGATGGGTCAGTGTGGCTACATCTGTTTAGGTTTTAGATTTAGAGACACAGCGCAGAAACAGGCCCTTCGGCCCACCGGGTCCGCACCACCCAGCGATCCCCGCACACTAACACTATCCTACACCCGCTAGGGACAATTTTTACATTTGCCAAGCCAATTAACCTACAAACCTGCACGTCTTGAGTGTGGGAGGAAACCGAAGATCTCGGAGAAAACCCACGCAGGTCACGGGGAGAACGTACAAACTCTGTACAGACAGCACCCTTAGTCGGGATGGAACCCGGGTCTCCGGCGCTGCATTCGCTGTAAGGCAGCAACTCTACCGCTGCGCCACCGTGCCGTTTATAGAAATTGAACACGAGACTTTGTTTTCTTAATTCCTGACTCCACCATCGGGAGATGTAGAACATCGATGGTGGCATGGTGGCGCAGCGGTACAGTATCGTAGCGGTAGAGTTGCTGCCTTACAGCGAATGCAGCGCCGGAGACCCGGGTTCCATCCCGACTACGGGTGCTGTCTGTACGGAGTTTGTACGTTCTCCCCGTGACCTGCGTGGGTTTTCTCCGGGATCTTCGGTTTCCTCCCACACTCCAAAGGCGTGCAGGTTTGTAGGTTAATTGGCTTGGTAAATGTAAAAATTGTCCCTAGTGGGTGTAGGATAGTGTTAATGTGCGGGGATCGCTAGTCAGCGTGGACCCGGTGGGCCAAAAGGGCCTGTTTCCGCGCTGTATCTCTAATCTAAAATAAACAATTCGGGTCCAGGACCCTGTCCTAATGTAGGATCGATCAACTGAAATGTAGATTTGGTTCCTTTCCTTTCCTGCGCATTGTTTTAGTTCAGTATGGAGATACAACGCAGAAAAACCACAGAGTCCACTCCGAGCAGCGATCACCAAGCGCTGTCCTACACACACACACGGGAAAGTTTGTGATTTTTACCAAAGCCAATTTACCTACAAACCTGTACGCCTTTGGAGTGTGGGTGAAAACCGGAGAAAACCCACGCAGTTCACGGGGAGAACGTACAAACTCCGTACAGACAGCACCCGTAGTCGGGATTGAACCCGGGTCTGTGGTGCTGTGAGGCAGCAACACTGCTTTTGCGCCACCGTGCAGATGGTGAAATAGATGCTCTCCTGGGTTGGACAGCCTCCTTGTGTTGGTCAAAGTCCACCTTGTCCAGAGACTGGACAACCGTGTGCATTCCGATGTGTGCACTGACCAGATGACATCATAGAAACGTGGAAAATAGATGCGGGAGGAGGCCATGTGGCCCTTTGAGCCAGCACCGCCATTCATTGTGATCATGGCTGATCATCCACAATCAGTAACCCGTGCCTGCCTTCTCCCCATATCCCTTGATTCTGCTAGCCCCTAGAGCTCTATCTAACTCTTTTAAATTCATCCAGTGAATTGGCCTCCACTGCCCTCTGTGGCAGAGAATTCCACAAATCCACAACTCTCTGGGTGAAAAAGTTTTTTTCTCACCTCAGTTTTAAATGGCCTCCCCTTTATTCTTAGACTTGGATGACCCAGCACAGCCTGGAGCTCAGACAGCCCTGGAGGGGAAGGGGTGCCCACCCGGTTCACGCTGGTCGGCGGCAGCTTGTATCAGACGGGAGGGAGACCCATTGAATGGGTCACTTCAGTGGTACTTTATGTGGCACATGTGCAACTGCGCCGTTAGATTCTCTGCCTATATTACATGTGCTGGCACCACCAACTTTGCGATGGAAAGCAGCTGACATGTTTGAAGTCGGCATGTTTGAGGGGAAAAGTTGGCATGTTTGAGGGGAAAAGTTGGCATGTTTGAGGGGAAAAGAAAACTTGTTTGGGCCGGTAGGCACAAAATGCTGGAGTAACTCAGCGGGTCAGGCAGCATCTCGGGAGAGAAGGAATGGGAGACGTTTTTCGGGGCGAGACCCTTCTTCAGACTGATCTAGAATTTTAAGCATGTTTATGTGAGCTGTAATCTCAAGTTGTACCACTTCATTCACGCTTACCCATTTTGTAATTTGCCTAAAGACAAAGGTAGGGAAATGTTGCCCTTCGGAAATAGCATTGATATTCTGCCTAATGGTGTCACTCTGATATCCCAAAGTGCATCACAAACAGCACAGAACAACAATTCCTTCTCTCCCGAAGCGGCCTGACCCGCTGAGTTACTTCAGCATATTGTGTCTACCTTTGATTTAAACCAGCATCTGCAATTTTTTTCCCTATACTTGTTTGGACTGTATCTTCGTCAGTATGGGTCAGTATGAGCATGTGGGGCCGAAGGGCCTGTTTCTGTGACTTTATGACATTGGCCTGTTTACTCTTTGATTGCAAAAAGATAAAACATCCTATTTTTACCCTCTCCACCCTCAGTTCATCATTTTCCTAATTGTAACTAACCAGAATTTAACTGTTGATTTTTTTCCCAATGAGCTACCGATCAGTCAAAAACATTATGACCACTGACAGGCGAAGTGAATAACATTGATTATCTTGTTACAATGGCACCTGTCAAGGGGTGGGATATATTAGGCAGCAAGTGAACAGTCAGTTCTTGAAGTTGATATGTTGGATGCAGGAGAAATGGGCAGGAGTAAAGACCTGAGCGACTTTGACAAGGGCCAAATTGTTATGGCCAGACGACTGGGTCAGAGCATCTCTGAAACGGCAAGGCTTGTGGGGTGCTCCCGGTCAGCAGTGGTGAGTACCTACCGACAGTGGTCTGAGGAGGGACAAAATACAAACCGGCGACAGACAGGGTGTTGGGCGCCCAAGGCTCATCGATGCACGAGGGCAACGAAGACTATCCCGTCTGGTCCGAACCGACAGAAGGTCGACTGTGGCACAAGTCACAGAAAATGTTAATGGTGGTTACGGGAGGAATGTGTCACAATACACAGTGCATCGCACCCTGCTGCGTATGGGGCTGCACACGGAGGACCAACAGCATATTAGGCAGGTGGGCATAATGTTTTGGCTGATCATGCCATGATGTTTTGGCTGATCGGTGTGTACAAAAACGTTTTAACTTGCCATGCTTTGTCCTGCCCTTCCACCCTTCCAGAATTCTTTGTCCCCCGCCCCCCCCCCCCCCCTCCCCCGTGAAACATTGCCTCTCCAGAGATGCTGTCTGACCCGCTGAGTTATTCCAGCACCCTGTGTCTTGTTTTTATTCAGGTAACTGGATGCTGGTTAATTGCTTTGGCACCCGAAAGAGGACATCTGTGTTGACTCCTCCTGTTTTCCTGTGTTCCCAGAGGCCAGAGTTCTTCACCTCCACTCCTGCACGGTGTGTACTGTAGTTCATGGTTCCTTTTCATAATCTCACCCCATTGTCAGGCTGTGTGGGTGCTAGAATCAGTGTCACATGGCATAGAAACTGGCTCTGGACTGGGTTTTCTCTGCCGTTTCCTCCCATCAGCCCAGTGGCCAGAACGTTCTTTCGTTTTACTCCAAAGACGCACAGGCTTGCAGGTTAATTGGCTTTGTAGAAGTGTAAATTGTCCCCTGTGTGTGTGTGTGCATGTGGGGGATTGGGGCAATGTGCGGGGATCTCTGGTCAGCAAAGACCCGGTGGGCCTATGGGCCTGTTTCTGCGGTGTATCTCTAAAACTAAACAACTATACTGACCCACTGGGATGAATGGCCTAATACTGCTCCTACATCCTGTGAACTTGCAAGAGAATGGGGTTGAGAGGGAAAGATAGATCTGCCGCAATTAAATGGTGAAGTCGACACGAATTCTTATTCGAGTTATGAAACCTAGTTAGTATTTCTTGTGTTGATAATTATTACAACTGAATGGACTGTTCTGAATTTTAATAAAAATGCGGCTTTGTTTTCTCCACCCGCCACAGAGAGGGTTCATTTTCTGATTGGGGAGAAGAACTTGAGAAAGTGGATCACGACAGCTTGCAAGGTAAGATAATGTAAGAAAATAACTGCAGATGCTGGTACAAATCGAAGGTATTTATTCACAAAATGCTGGAGTAACTCAGCAGGTCAGGCAGCATCTCAGGAGAGAAGGAATGGGTGACGTTTCAGGTCGAGAACCTTCTTCAGACTCGTGTCAGGGGGGGGCGGGACAAAGGTAAGAGGTCGACGCATGGAACTGCAGGTGCTGGTTTACAAAAAGCAGACACAAAGTGCTGGAGTAACTCAGCCGGTCAGGCAGCATCTCTGGAGAACGTGGATGGGTGATGTTTTGGGTCAGGACCAGACACTGACTGTGGTGCAACTGGGGGGAGAAAACTGGAAGAGGTGAAGGCAGGATAAAGCCGGACAAAGTGTTAGGTGGACACAGAGTGCTGGATTAACCCAGCAGGTCAGGCAGCATCTGTGGAGAACATGGATAGGTGACGTTTCACAGAGTGCTGGAGTAACTCAGCGGGTCGGGCAGCATCTCTGGGGAACATGGAGAGGTGATGTTTCAGGTGGGGACCCTTCTTCAAATGAATAGGTGACGTCTGGACTCAAAATGTCACCGGTCCGCGTTCTCCAGAGATGCTACCTGGCCCGCTGAGTTACTCCAGCACTTTGTCTTGTTTTGTGAACCAGCATCTGCGGTTCCTTGTATTTACAGGTGATAGATGGGGTAGGGTTGCCCACTGTCCCGTATTAGCAGGGACATCCCGTATTTTGGGCTAAATTGGCTTGTCCAGTATGGGACCGCCCTTGTCCCGTATTAGGCCCGGACGGAGCGGTAGGTCTGGACAGTGTAGTAGGAAAAAAAACTGCAGATGCTGGTTAAAATCTGTGCCTACCTTCCGGACAGTGTAGGTCTGGACACTGTGGGCATGGAGGCTCAGGCATCGCCTAAAGGAGGTTGCGTAGTAACCCGCGTCCCGGCCCCGGCGGCCACCATTGGTGGAGCGGGAACACATGGCCACTGGCTGGGTGAGGTCACGTGGGGTGGTGACATCACCTTGTCCCTTATTTGGGAGTGAGAAAGTTGGCACCTCTAAGGTGGGTGCAGGTGAGGTGGGTTTTCGAGTGGCAGATGGTCGAACAAAGGCCAGAGATGAAAAGACCAAGGTGTGAGATCAGGAGAGAAGAGGCGTGAAATGTGAAGCTAGAGGAAGGAATAGGGGTGGAAGGGGACGGAGGGCTGGGAGGAAGGGGTGTGCATCCGGGTGGGGAAGGGAGGAGGAGGGGTGTGGGTGAGAGGTTGTTGCAATAGACTGAGTTGTGAAGCAGACAGCCAGGCAAGTGGAGTTGTCTGCAGTTGCCACAGAGTCTGAAGAAGGGTCTCGACCTGAAACTTCACCCATTCCTTCTCTCCAGTTAGGGCGAGCAAATTAGGGTGGTCACGGTGGCGCAGCGGTAGAGTTGCTGCCTCACAGTGAATGCAGCGCCGGAGACCCGGGTTCCATCCTGACTACGGGCGCCGTCTGTACAGAGTTTGTACGTTCTCCCTGTGACCTGCGTGGGTTTTCTCCGAGATCTCCGGTTTCGTCCCACACTCTAAAGAGTTGGCTTGTACGTTAATTGGCTTGGTAAATATAAAAATTGTCCGTAGTGTGTGTAAGATAGTGTTAATGTGTGGGGATCGCTGGTCGGCGCGGACCCGGTGGGCTGAAAGGGCCTGTTTCTGCACTGTATCTCTAAACTAAACTAAACTCAGCAGGACAGGCAGCATCTCTGTAGAGAAGGAATGGGTGGCGTTTCGGGTCGAGACCATTCTTCAGTCTGTCCCTTAATTTAGTTTGGAGATGCAGTGTGGAAACGGGCCCTTCGGCCCACTGTTGCAAGTAAGGATTTAATTGTCCCACTTCTGTGCGTGACAAGAAAGCACTCGCCTTTTGTATTTGTATATAAGCAGTCCCCTTAATCGCCAAGGAAACCTGGTTGAAACCGGCCGTCCTTTCTATTGCAGAAAACTACGCTTTGGAAAATGCGAGTTTTATCAGAAGTAGCACGCTGATATCCGCTCCTGCCGAGGCAGGGCAGCCCACCACGAATCCAGCGGAGTATTCGTTCAAATTACCTGGGCCTCTAATGTCCCTGCAATATCGACCGCGATTGCCCAACTGTGCCCAACGGGATGCTGCTGAGACAAACGTACGTTCTTACTCTTTTTTGAGCTTAAAATATTGACAGATGTTTTTAGAGCGTCACGGTAGAGTTGCTGCCTTACGGCGCCAGAGACCAGGGTTCCATCCTGACTACGGGCGCTGTCTGTACGGAGTTTGTACGTTCTCCCCGTGACCTTCTCCGAGATCTCCAGTTTCGTCCCACACTCTAAAGACGTGCAGATTTGTAGGGTAATTGGCTTAGTTTGGTTTAGAGATACAGCGTGGAAACGGGCCCAATCGGCCCACGGGGTCCGCGCCGACCAGCGATCCCCGCACAATAACACTATCATACACCCACTGGGGACAATTTTTACATTTACCGAGCCAATTAACCTACAAACCTGCACGTCTTTGGAGTGTGGGAGGAAATCGAAGATCTCGGAGAAAACCCACGCCGGTCACAGGGAGAACGTACAAACTCCGTGCAGACAGCACCCGTAGTCGGGATGGAACCTGGGTCTCCGGCGCTGCATTCGCTGTAAGGCGGCAACTCTACCGCTGCACCACCGTGACCACCCAAATGTCTCGGTGTATGTGTAAATTATGAATTGTCCCTAATGTGTGTAGGGTAGTGTTAATGTGCAAGGGTCGCTGGTCGGTGCGGACTCGGTGGGCCGAAGAGCCTGTTTCCGTGCTGCATCTCTTAACAAAACAAATTTGAGATGATGCGTAGCTACCCCACACATCTCCTGGGTTTACAATGAACCTCGAGTGCTGGGGTAACTTCAGCCCGAGTGCTGCAGTCCACCATTTTATGTGTACAGCACAATTTATTGTTTTGTTTTTTCAAAGACTAGTATCAGTTAGGGTTTATTATTGCCATGTGTAGTGAGCTGCAGTGTAAAGCTTTTAAAACATGCTATTCAAACGCAGCAGATAATACCACACATAAATACAATCACATCCAACTCAAGTACAGAAGTCGGCCATTCAGCCCATCGAGTCTACACCATTCTATCATGGCCTCGTGACCCTACGCTGAACATCCTTGCTATTGAGGCAGTGCAGCGTAGGTTCCCCGGGATGGCGGGACTGTCGTATGAGGAAGGATTGGAAAGGCAGGGCTTGTATTCACTGGAGTTTAAAAGGATGAGAGGGGATCTTAGAGAAACGTCTAAAATTATAAAAGGACTGGACAAGCTGGATGCAGGAAAAATGTTCCCAATGTGGACCAACAGCATATTAGGCAGGTGGGCATAATGTTTTGGCTCGTCAGGCCATGATCTTCTGGCTGATTGGTGTATACCCCATGGCTGTGTACAAGCATTCCTCTGAATCCTCTTTAATGTTTGCTTTCAGAGTGTAGGAGAAAACCACGGCCTCCGACATCATGCCCATGTGTTTGAAGCCGAGACCTTTCTTCTTCACGATTCTGCTGCCAACACTGGGTGAGTGTCTGGGGCTTCGCTGCGCGGCATGGCAGGTGATGAAGATGGGGAAACAAAAGGAAATAAGATCAGGAATCAAAGCGGTCTCTGTGTGGAGCCACAGGAGATGGGCAAGGTCCTCGGAGTATTTTTCACTGTATTTACCGAGGAGAAAGACAGCAGGACGGAAGAACTTGGGGCAGTCAATGGAAGTGTCTTGAGAGCAGTCAGTGTTCCCGTCGAAATAGTACTGAAGGTACTGTCGTGTATGAAGGTAGACAAATCTCCAGGGCCTGATCAGATATATCCAAGGACATTGTAGGAAATTAGAGAGGTGCCGGAAGACTGAGGGGTGGCAAATGTTGTGCCTCTATTCAAGAAGGGCTGCAGGGAAAATGCTGGGAACTAAAGGCCAATGAGCTTAACATCTGCAGTTGGAAAGTTACTGGAGAGTATTCTGAGGGATAGGGTGTGCATGCATTTAGATGGGAAAGGGCTGATTAGGGTTAGTCAGGTTTGTGAGACAAGACCTCCCACGTACAAAAGCATGCTGAGTTTTCTGAAGATGTGAAGGTTAATGGGGCCAGGGTTGCAGGTGTTGTGTACATGGACTTCAGCAAAGCATTCTACAAGGTGCCGCATGGTAGGCTGCTCTGGAAGGTTAGATCGCATGTGAATGGATAGTATATTGGCTCCATGGAAGGAAGCAGAGGGTGATGGTGGAAGGTTGCTTTTCGGACTGGAGGTCAGACTAGTGGTGTGCCTCAGGGTTCGGTGCTAGGTAATAGACAATAGACAATAGGTGCAGGAGGAGGCCATTCGGCCCATCAAGCCAGCACCGCCCATTCAATGTGATCATGGCTGAGTACCCCATTCCTGCCTTCTCCCCATACCCCCTGACTCCGCTATCCTTAAGAGCTCTATCTAGCTCTCTCTTGAAAGCATCCAGAGAATTGGCCTCCACTGCCTTCTGAGGCAGAGAATTCCACAGATTTACAACTCTGAGTGAAAAAGTTTTTCCTCATCTCTGTTCTAAATGGCCCACTCCTTATTCTTAAACTGTGGCCCCTGGTTCTGGACTCCCCCAGCATTGGGAACATGTTTCCTGCCTCTAACGTGTCCAATCCCTTAATAATCTTATATGTTTCAATAAGATCCCCTCTCATCCTTCTAAATTCCAGTGTATACAAGCCCAGTCGCTCCAGTCTTTCAACGTACGACAGTCCCGCCATCCCAGGAATTAACCTGGTGAACCTACGCTGCACTCCCTCAATAGCAAGAATGTCCTTCCTCAAATTTGGAGACCAAAACTGCACATAGTACTCCAGGTGCGGTCTCACTAGGGCCCTGTACAACTGCAGAAGGACCTCTTTGTTCCTATACTCAACTCCTCTTGTTATGAAGGCCAACATTCCATTGGCTTTCTTCACTGCCTGCTGTACCTGCATGCTTCCTTTCAGTGACTGATGCACTAGGACACCCAGATCTCATTGTACGTCCCCTTTTCCTAACTTGACACCATTCAGATAATAATCTGCCTTCCTATTCTTACCACCAAAGTGGATAACCTCACACTTATGCACATTAAACTGCATCTGCCATGCATCCGCCCACTCACACAACCTGTCCAAGTCACCCTGCAACCTCATGGACCGTTACTGTTTGTCATGATTTGGATGAGAACATCATCGTAAGATTAGCAAGTTTGCTGATGATACAAAAGTGGGTGGTTTTGCAGATAGTGAAGATTGTTGGGAAAAATTGCAGCAGGATCTTAATCGATTGGTCAGGTGGGCTGAGGAATGGTTGATGGAATTTAATACAGAGAAGTGTGAGGTGTTACATTTTGGGAAGTCTATCATGGGCAGGACCTACATAGTGAATGGTTGGGCTCTGGGGAGTGTTGTAGAGCAGAGGGATCTAGGAGTGCAGGTGCATGGTTCCTTGAAGGTGGAGTCGCAGGTGGATAAGATGGTCAAAAAGGCAGTTGGCACATTGGCCTTCATCAGTCAGAGTATTGGGTAAAGAAGTTGGGAGGTCATGTTGCAGTTGTATAAGACGTTGGTGAGGCTGCATTTAAAATGTTGTGTTCTGTTCTGGGCACCGTGTTTTAGGAAAGAAGTTGTCAAGTTGGAAAGGTTACAGAAGATTTATGAGGATGTTGCCAGGACTAGAGGGTGTGATCTACAGGGAGAGGTTGAGTAGGCTGGGTCTCTATCCCTGGAGCACAGGAGGATAGGGGGTAATCTTATAGAGGTGTATAGAATCATGAGAGGAATGGATCGTGTAGATGCACAGAGTCAAGGTGAAGGGGGAAAGATTTGGGGGGTAACTTTTTCACACAAAGGGCGGTGTGGGGGAGCGGGCGGTGTGGGGGAGCGGGCGGTGTGGGGGAGCGGGCGGTGTGGGGGAGCGGGCGGTGTGGGGGAGCGGGCGGTGTGGGGGAGCGGGCGGTGTGGGGGAGCGGGCGGTGTGGGGGAGCGGGCGGTGTGGGGGAGCGGGCGGTGTGGGGGAGTGGGCGGTGGGGGTGTGGGGGAGTGGGCGGTGGGGGTGTGGGGGAGCGGGCGGTGTGGGGGAGCGGGCGGTGTGGGGGAGCGGGCGGTGGGGGTGTGGGGGAGCGGGCGGTGGGGGTGTGGGGGAGCGGGCGGTGGGGGTGTGGGGGAGCGGGCGGTGGGGGTGTGGGGGAGCGGGCGGTGGGGGTGTGGGGGAGCGGGCGGTGGGGGTGTGGGGGAGCGGGCGGTGGGGGTGTGGGGGAGCGGGCGGTGTGGGGGAGCGGGCGGTGTGGGGGAGCGGGCGGTGTGGGGGAGCGGGCGGTGTGGGGGAGCGGGCGGTGTGGGGGAGCGGGCGGTGTGGGGGAGCGGGCGGTGTGGGGGAGCGGGCGGTGTGGGGGAGCGGGCGGTGTGGGGGAGCGGGCGGTGTGGGGGAGCGGGCGGTGTGGGGGAGCGGGCGGTGTGGGGGAGCGGGCGGTGTGGGGGAGCGGGCGGTGTGGGGGAGCGGGCGGTGTGGGGGAGCGGGCGGTGTGGGGGAGCGGGCGGTGTGGGGGAGCGGGCGGTGTGGGGGAGCGGGCGGTGTGGGGGAGCGGGCGGTGTGGGGGAGCGGGCGGTGTGGGGGAGCGGGCGGTGTGGGGGAGCGGGCGGTGTGGGGGAGCGGGCGGTGTGGGGGAGCGGGCGGTGTGGGGGAGCGGGCGGTGTGGGGGAGCGGGCGGTGTGGGGGAGCGGGCGGTGTGGGGGAGCGGGCGGTGTGGGGGGAGCGGGCGGTGGGGGTGCGGGGGGAGCGGGCGGTGGGGGTGCGGGGGGAGCGGGCGGTGGGGGTGCGGGGGGAGCGGGCGGTGGGGGTGCGGGGGGAGCGGGCGGTGGGGGTGCGGGGGGAGCGGGCGGTGGGGGTGCGGGGGGAGCGGGCGGTGGGGGTGCGGGGGGGCGGGCGGTGGGGGTGCGGGGGGGCGGGCGGTGGGGGAGCGGGGGGGCGGGCGGTGGGGGAGCGGGGGGGCGGGGGTGTGGGGGAGCGGGCGGTGTGTGGGGGAGCGGGCGGTGTGTGGGGGAGCGGGCGGTGTGTGGGGGAGCGGGCGGTGTGTGGGGGAGCGGGCGGTGTGTGTGGGGGCGGGCGGTGTGTGTGGGGGCGGGCGGTGTGGGGGAGCGGGCGGTGTGGGGGAGCGGGCGGTGTGGGGGAGCGGGCGGTGGGGGTGCGGGGGAGCGGGCGGTGGGGGTGCGGGGGTGCGGGGGAGTGGGGGTGCGGGGGAGCGGGGGAGTGGGGGTGCGGGGGAGTGGGCGGTGGGGGTGCGGGGGAGTGGGCGGTGGGGGTGCGGGGGAGTGGGCGGTGGGGGTGTGGGGGAGTGGGCGGTGGGGGAGTGGGCGGTGGGGGAGCGGGCGGTGGGGGTGTGGGGGAGCGGGCGGTGGGGGAGCGGGCGGTGGGGGTGTGGGGGAGCGGGCGGTGGGGGTGTGGGGGAGCGGGCGGTGGGGGAGCGGGCGTGTGGGGGAGCGGGCGGTGTGGGGGAGCGGGCGGTGTGGGGGAGCGGGCGGTGTGGGGGAGCGGGCGGTGTGGGGGAGCGGGCGGTGTGGGGGAGCGGGCGGTGGGGGTGTGGGGGAGCGGGCGGTGGGGGTGTGGGGGAGCGGGCGGTGGGGGTGTGGGGGAGCGGGCGGTGGGGGTGTGGGGGAGCGGGCGGTGGGGGTGTGGGGGAGCGGGCGGTGGGGGTGTGGGGGAGCGGGCGGTGGGGGTGTGGGGGAGCGGGCGGTGGGGGTGTGGGGGAGCGGGCGGTGGGGGTGTGGGGAGCGGGCGGTGGGGGTGTGGGGGAGCGGGCGGTGGGGGTGTGGGGGAGTGGGCGGTGGGGGAGTGGGGGTGTGGGGGTGTGGGGGAGTGGGCGGTGGGGGAGTGGGCGGTGTGGGGGAGTGGGTGGTGTGGGGGGGAGTGGGCGGTGTGGGGGTGAGCGGTGTGTGGGGGTGAGCGGTGTGTGGGGGTGAGCGGGCGGTGTGTGGGGGTGAGCGGGCGGTGTGTGGGGGTGAGCGGGCGGTGTGTGGGGGTGGGCGGTGTGTGGGGGTGGGCGGTGTGGGGGTGGGCGGTGTGGGGGTGGGCGGTGTGGGTGTGGGCGGTGTGGGCGGTGTGTGGGGGTGGGCGGTGTGTGGGGGAGTGGGCGGTTTGTGGGGGTGTGGGGGAGTGGGCGGTGTGTGGGGGAGTGGGCGGTGTGGGGGTGTGGGGGTGTGTGGGAGTGGGCGGTGTGTGGGGGAGTGGGCGGTGTGTGGGGGTGTGGGGGAGTGGGCGGTGTGTGGGGGAGTGGGCGGTGTGTGGGGGAGTGGGCCGTGTGTGGGGGTGTGTGGGAGTGGGGGTGTGTGGGAGTGGGCGGTGTGTGGGGGAGTGGGCGGTGTGTGGGGGAGTGGGCGGTGTGTGGGGGTGTGGGGGAGTGGGCGGTGTGTGGGGGTGTGGGGGAGTGGGTGGTGTGTGGGGGTGTGGGGGAGTGGGCGGTGTGTGGGGGTGTGTGGGGGTGTGGGGGAGTGGGCGGTGTGTGGGGGAGTGGGCGGTGTGTGGGGGTGTGGGGGTGTGGGGGAGTGGGCGGTGTGTGGGGGTGTGGGGGAGTGGGCGGTGTGTGGGGGTGTGTGGGAGTGGGCGGTGTGGGGGTGTGGGGGTGTGGGGGAGCGGGCGGTGTGGGGGAGCGGGCGGTGTGGGGGAGCGGGCGGTGTGGGGGAGCGGGCGGTGTGGGGGAGCGGGCGGTGGGGGGGAGCGGGCGGTGGGGGTGTGGGGG
Source organism: Rhinoraja longicauda (assembly GCF_053455715.1). Taxonomy (NCBI): domain Eukaryota; kingdom Metazoa; phylum Chordata; class Chondrichthyes; order Rajiformes; family Arhynchobatidae; genus Rhinoraja; species Rhinoraja longicauda. The sequence goes on along the minus strand of NC_135954.1, from coordinate 113,266,100 downwards.
AGCGGGCGGTGGGGGTGTGGGGGAGCGGGCGGTGGGGGTGTGGGGGAGCGGGCGGTGGGGGTGTGGGGGTGGGGGTGTGGGGGAGCGGGGGTGTGGGGGAGTGGGCGGTGGGGGTGTGGGGGAGTGGGCGGTGGGGGAGTGGGCGGTGGGGGAGCGGGCGGTGTGGGGGTGGGGGTGTGGGGGAGCGGGCGGTGGGGGTGTGGGGGAGCGGGCGGTGGGGGTGTGGGGGAGCGGGCGGTGGGGGTGTGGGGGAGCGGGGGTGTGGGGGTGTGGGGGTGTGGGGGAGTGGGCGGTGGGGGTGTGGGGGGAGTGGGTGGTGTGGGGGGGAGCGGGCGGTGTGTGGGGGTGAGCGGGCGGTGTGTGGGGGTGAGCGGGCGGTGTGGGGGAGCGGGCGGTGTGGGGGAGCGGGCGGTGTGGGGGAGCGGGCGGTGTGGGGGAGCGGGCGGTGTGGGGGAGCGGGCGGTGGGGGTGTGGGGGAGCGGGCGGTGGGGGTGTGGGGGAGCGGGCGGTGGGGGTGTGGGGGAGCGGGCGGTGGGGGTGTGGGGGAGCGGGCGGTGGGGGTGTGGGGGAGCGGGCGGTGGGGGTGTGGGGGAGCGGGGGTGTGGGGGAGTGGGCGGTGGGGGTGTGGGGGAGTGGGCGGTGGGGGAGCGGGCGGTGGGGGTGTGGGGGAGCGGGCGGTGGGGGTGTGGGGGAGCGGGCGGTGGGGGTGTGGGGGAGCGGGCGGTGGGGGTGTGGGGGAGCGGGCGGTGGGGGTGTGGGGGAGCGGGGGTGTGGGGGTGTGGGGGAGTGGGGGTGTGGGGGTGTGGGGGTGTGGGGGAGTGGGCGGTGGGCGGTGGGGGTGTGGGGGGAGTGGGCGGTGTGGGGGAGTGGGTGGTGTGGGGGGGAGTGGGCGGTGTGTGGGGGTGAGCGGGCGGTGTGTGGGGGTGAGCGGGCGGTGTGGGGGTGAGCGGGCGGTGTGGGGGTGGGCGGTGTGTGGGGGTGGGCGGTGTGTGGGGGTGAGCGGGCGGTGTGTGGGGGTGGGCGGTGTGGGGGTGGGCGGTGTGTGGGCGGTGTGTGGGGGAGTGGGCGGTGTGTGGGGGAGTGGGCGGTGTGTGGGGGAGTGGGCGGTGTGTGGGGGTGTGGGGGAGTGGGTGGTGTGTGGGGGAGTGGGCGGTGTGTGGGGGTGTGTGGGGGTGTGTGGGGGTGTGGGGGAGTGGGCGGTGTGTGGGGGAGTGGGCGGTGTGTGGGGGTGTGGGGGTGTGGGGGAGTGGGCGGTGTGTGGGGGTGTGGGGGAGTGGGCGGTGTGTGGGGGTGTGTGGGAGTGGGCGGTGTGGGGGAGCGGGCTGTGTGGGGGAGCGGGCGGTGTGGGGGAGCGGGCGGTGTGGGGGAGCGGGCGGTGTGCGGGAGCGGGCGGTGTGGGGGAGCGGGCGGTGTGGGGGAGCGGGCGGTGGGGGTGTGGGGGAGCGGGCGGTGGGGGTGTGGGGGAGCGGGCGGTGGGGGTGTGGGGGAGCGGGCGGTGGGGGTGTGGGGGAGCGGGCGGTGGGGGTGTGGGGGAGTGGGCGGTGGGGGAGCGGGCGGTGGGGGTGTGGGGGAGCGGGCGGTGGGGGTGTGGGGGAGCGGGCGGTGGGGGTGTGGGGGAGCGGGCGGTGGGGGTGTGGGGGAGCGGGCGGTGGGGGAGTGGGGGTGTGGGGGTGTGGGGGAGTGGGCGGTGGGGGTGTGGGGGGAGTGGGCGGTGTGGGGGAGTGGGTGGTGTGGGGGGGAGTGGGCGGTGTGTGGGGTTGAGCGGGCGGTGTGTGGGGGTGAGCGGGCGGTGTGGGGGTGAGCGGGCGGTGTGGGGGTGGGCGGTGTGTGGGGGTGGGCGGTGTGTGGGGGTGAGCGGGCGGTGTGTTGGGGTGGGCGGTGTTGGGGTGGGCGGTGTGGGGGTGGGCGGTGTGTGGGCGGTGTGTGGGGGAGTGGGCGGTTTGTGGGGGTGTGGGGGAGTGGGCGGTGTGTGGGGGAGTGGGCGGTGTGTGGGAGTGGGCGGTGTGTGGGAGTGGGCGGTGTGTGGGAGTGGGCGGTGTGTGGGGGAGTGGGCGGTGTGTGGGGGTGTGGGGGAGTGGGCGGTGTGTGGGGGAGTGGGCGGTGTGTGGGGGTGTGTGGGAGTGGGCGGTGTGTGGGGGTGTGGGGGAGTGGGGGAGTGGGCGGTGTGGGGGTGTGTGGGAGTGGGGGGTGTGTGGGAGTGGGCGGTGTGTGGGCGGTGTGGGGGAGTGGGCGGTGTGGGGGTGTGTGGGGGGGTGTGTGGGGGTGTGTGGGAGTGGGCGGTGTGGGGGTGTGTGGGGGTGTGTGGGAGTGGGCGGTGTGTGGGAGTGGGCGGTGTGTGGGAGTGGGCGGTGTGGGGGTGTGTGGGAGTGGGCGGTGTGGGGGTGTGTGGGAGTGGGCGGTGTGGGAGTGGGCGGTGTGGGGGTGTGTGGGGGTGTGTGGGGGTGGGCGGTGTGGGGGTGTGTGGGAGTGGGCGGTGTGGGGGTGTGGGAGTGGGCGGTGTGTGGGAGTGGGCGGTGTGTGGGGGTGTGTGGGAGTGGGCGGTGTGGGGGTGTGTGGGGGTGTGGGGGTGTGGGGGTGTGTGGGGGTGTGGGGGTGTGTGGGGGTGTGTGGGAGTGGGCGGTGTGGGAGTGGGCGGTGTGGGGGTGTGTGGGGGTGTGTGGGAGTGGGCGGTGTGTGTGGGGAGTGGGCGGTGTGTGTGGGGAGTGGGCGGTGTGTGGGGGTGTGGGGGAGTGGGCGGTGTGGGGGTGTGTGGGAGTGGGCGGTGTGTGTGGGGAGTGGGCGGTGTGTGTGGGGAGTGGGCGGTGTGTGGGGGTGTGGGGGAGTGGGGGGTGTGTGGGGAGTGGGCGGTGTGTGGGGGTGTGTGGGGGTGGGCGGTGTGTGGGGGTGGGCGGTGTGTGGGGGTGTGGGAGTGGGCGGTGTGTGGGGGGGAGTGGGCGGTGTGGGGGGGAGTGGGCGGTGTGGGGGGGAGTGGGCGGTGTGGGGGGGAGTGGGCGGTGTGGGGGGGAGTGGGCGGTGTGGGGGGGAGTGGGCGGTGTGGGGGGGAGTGGGCGGTGTGTGGGGGTGGGCGGTGTGTGGGCGGTGTGTGGGGGAGTGGGCGGTGTGGGGGGTGTGGGCGGTGTGTGGGGGTGGGCGGTGTGTGGGCGGTGTGGGGGGGTGTGGGGGGGAGTGGGCGGTGTGTGGGGGTGGGCGGTGTGTGGGCGGTGTGTGGGGGTGGGCGGTGTGTGGGCGGTGTGTGGGGGTGGGCGGTGTGTGGGCGGTGTGTGGGGGTGGGCGGTGTGTGGGCGGTGTGTGGGGGTGGGCGGTGTGTGGGCGGTGTGTGGGAGTGGGCGGTGTGGGGGAGTGGGCGGTGTGTGGGAGTGGGCGGTGTGCGGGAGTGGGCGGTGTGGGGGGGGAGTGGGCGGTGTGGGGGGGAGTGGGCGGTGTGTGGGCGGTGTGTGGGCGGTGTGGGGGGGAGTGGGCGGTGTGTGGGCGGTGTGTGGGCGGTGTGTGGGAGTGGGCGGGAGTGGGCGGTGTGGGGGGGAGTGGGCGGTGTGTGGGCGGTGTGTGGGAGTGGGCGGTGTGGGGGGGAGTGGGCGGTGTGGGGGGGAGTGGGCGGTGTGTGGGCGGTGTGTGGGAGTGGGCGGTGTGGGGGGGGAGTGGGCGGTGTGTGTGGGAGTGGGCGGTGTGTGGGGGAGTGGGCGGTGTGTGGGGGTGTGGGGGAGTGGGCGGTGTGTGGGGGAGTGGGCGGTGTGTGTGGGAGTGGGCGGTGTGTGGGGGGGGAGTGGGCGGTGTGGGGGGGAGTGGGCGGTGTGGGGGGGAGTGGGCGGTGTGGGGGGGAGTGGGCGGTGTGGGGGGGAGTGGGCGGTGTGTGGGCGGTGTGGGGGGGGAGTGGGCGGTGTGTGGGCGGTGTGGGGGGGAGTGGGCGGTGTGTGGGAGTGGGCGGGAGTGGGCGGTGTGGGGGGGAGTGGGCGGTGTGTGGGCGGTGTGTGGGAGTGGGCGGTGTGGGGGGGGAGTGGGCGGTGTGGGGGGGGAGTGGGCGGTGTGTGTGGGAGTGGGCGGTGTGTGGGGGAGTGGGCGGTGTGTGGGGGTGTGGGGGAGTGGGCGGTGTGTGGGGGAGTGGGCGGTGTGTGGGGGTGTGGGGGAGTGGGCGGTGTGTGGGGGAGTGGGCGGTGTGTGGGGGTGTGGGGGAGTGGGGGAGTGGGGGAGTGGGCGGTGTGTGGGGGTGTGGGGGAGTGGGCGGTGTGGGGGAGTGGGGGAGTGGGCGGTGTGTGGGGGAGTGGGCGGTGTGTGGGGGAGTGGGCGGTGTGTGGGGGTGTGGGGGAGTGGGCGGTGTGTGGGGGTGTGGGGGAGTGGGGGAGTGGGCGGGGTGTGGGGGTGTGGGGGAGTGGGCGGTGTGTGGGGGAGTGGGCGGTGTGTGGGGGAGTGGGCGGTGTGTGGGGGTGTGGGGGAGTGGGCGGTGTGTGGGGGTGTGGGGGTGTGGGGGAGTGGGCGGTGTGTGGGGGTGTGGGGGAGTGGGCGGTGTGTGGGGGAGTGTGGGAGTGGGCGGTGTGTGGGGGGTGTGGGAGTGGGCGGTGTGTGTGGGAGTGGGCGGTGTGTGGGGGAGTGGGCGGTGTGGGGGTGTGTGGGAGTGGGCGGTGTGTGGGGGTGTGGGGGAGTGGGCGGTGTGGGGGTGTGTGGGGGTGTGTGGGAGTGGGCGGTGTGGGGGTGTGTGGGGGTGTGGGGGAGTGGGCGGTGTGGGGGTGTGTGGGGGTGTGTGGGAGTGGGCGGTGTGGGGGTGTGTGGGGGTGTGTGGGGGTGTGGGGGAGTGGGCGGTGTGGGGGTGTGTGGGAGTGGGCGGTGTGTGGGGGTGTGGGGGAGTGGGGGTGTGTGGGGGTGTGTGGGAGTGGGCGGTGTGGGGGTGTGTGGGAGTGGGCGGTGTGGGGGTGTGTGGGAGTGGGCGGTGTGTGGGGGTGTGTGGGAGTGGGCGGTGTGTGGGGGTGTGTGGGAGTGGGCGGTGTGGGAGTGGGCGGTGTGTGGGGGTGTGGGGGAGTGGGCGGTGTGGGGGAGTGGGCGGTGTGTGGGGGAGTGGGCGGTGTGTGGGGGTGTGGGGGAGTGGGCGGTGTGTGGGAGTGGGCGGTGTGTGGGGGAGTGGGCGGTGTGTGGGGGAGTGGGCGGTGTGTGGGAGTGGGCGGTGTGTGGGAGTGGGCGGTGTGGCGGTGGGCGGGAGTGGGCGGTGTGGGGAGGAGTGGGCGGTGTGGGGGGGAGTGGGCGGTGTGGGAGTGGGCGGTGTGGGTGTGGGGGTGGGCGGGAGTGGGCGGTGTGGGGGGGAGTGGGCGGTGTGTGGGCGGTGTGTGGGTGTGTGGGAGTGGGCGGTGTGTGGGCGGTGTGTGGGCGGTGTGTGGGGGTGTGTGGGGGTGTGTGGGAGTGGGCGGTGTGTGGGAGTGGGCGGTGTGTGGGAGTGGGCGGGGTGTGGGGGTGTGTGGGGGTGTGTGGGGGTGTGTGGGAGTGGGCGGTGTGTGGGAGTGGGCGGTGTGTGGGAGTGGGCGGGGTGTGGGGGAGTGGGCGGTGTGGGGGGGAGTGGGCGGTGTGGGGGGGAGTGGGCGGTGTGGGGGGGAGTGGGCGGTGTGGGGGGGAGTGGGCGGGGTGTGTGGGCGGTGTGGGGGGGAGTGGGCGGTGTGTGGGGGAGTGGGCGGTGTGGGGGAGTGGGCGGTGTGTGGGCGGTGTGTGGGCGGTGTGTGGGCGGTGTGGGGGGGAGTGGGCGGTGTGGGCGGGAGTGGGCGGTGTGTGGGGGAGTGGGCGGTGTGGGGGAGTGGGCGGTGTGTGGGAGTGGGCGGTGTGTGGGCGGTGTGTGGGAGTGGGCGGTGTGTGGGCGGTGTGTGGGCGGTGTGGGGGGGAGTGGGCGGTGTGTGGGCGGTGTGGGGGGGAGTGGGCGGTGTGGGGGGGAGTGGGCGGTGTGTGGGCGGTGTGTGGGCGGTGTGGGGGGGAGTGGGCGGTGTGTGGGCGGTGTGTGGGGGAGTGGGCGGTGTGTGGGGGAGTGGGCGGTGTGGGGGAGTGGGCGGTGTGTGGGAGGTGTGGGCGGGAGTGGGCGGTGTGGGGGGGAGTGGGCGGTGTGGGGGGGAGTGGGCGGTGTGTGGGGGTGTGTGGGGGTGGGCGGTGTGTGGGCGGTGTGTGGGAGTGGGCGGTGGGCGGGGGGTGGGCGGTGTGTGGGCGGTGTGTGGGGGTGTGTGGGGGTGTGTGGGGGAGTGGGCGGTGGGCGGTGTGTGGGGGAGTGGGCGGTGTGTGGGGGTGTGTGGGGGTGTGTGGGGGTGGGGGTGTGTGGGTGTGGGCGGTGTGTGGGAGTGGGCGTGTGTGAGAGTGGGCTGTGTAAGGGATTGGTTGCCCACTGAGCCGTTGCCTGTCCTGTCCTGCCCTGCCAGCTCCCTGTCCCGGAGGCTGGCCTGCCGCGGCATCACCAGGACTGGTCAGCGGTGCCGGAATAAAGCCGCCTGCGGCCACGACTTCTGCAGAGTCCACGGCTCGGAGCCGACTGCGTGCAGGTAAATGTCCACCCCCATCCCCGAGTCACCAGCTCCACCTCCAGCCGCTGAATCTCCATCTCGTGCTTGGAAGCTCTTGCCATGGGTGGAATAACAACTGTGTGCAGGGGCAGATTCACAAACCTCTGCATCCGAGGCCAGTAAAGCCCAAGCCATCAGATCACGTCGGACTACAGCGGCAGAACTGAGCTCGTCTGATGCCTGCACAGCTTGGAAATGGTGGACCAACCTTCCTGACATTGCTCCTGGGATGGTTGGCGAACGCTGATCATCAGCCCAAATGGCATGTCCATTTGAGGGACTGTTTTAATCACACTTTTGGCTGGTCAGATTTGACATATTGATTGTGTTCCTGGCCTCGTATCCCGAATGCTAAAAGGACACACATTGCTGGAGTATCTCAGCGTGTCAGGCAGCATCTCTGGAGAACATGGATGGGTGACGTTTAGGGGGTTGGGACCCTTCTTCAGACCCGACCCGAAACGTCACTTATCCCATGTTCTCCAGAGATGCTGACTTACTCCAGCACTCTGTGAAACGTCACCTATCCATGTTCTCCAGAGATGCTGCCTGACCCGCTGAGTTACTCCAGCACTCTGTGTCCTCTTTTGTGTAAACCAGCATCTGCAGTCCATTGTTTCTACGTCAAGAATGCTGTTTGTCCTTTAAATGCCTCGATGTTTGCGTTGTGAAGTCCTGTTTTCTCATTCATTGTAGGAACCAATTGATTAGTCTGTGAAACCCTGCTTGTTGGACCTGGCTCTGTGTAAGATAGATACTGCATGAGGGGATCTGTCATTTTATGGATTTTGTCTTTTTTAGAAACATCTCCACAACTGATCAATTTTGGTTCTGATGCATCTAGTTTCACACTCCTCTGTGCATTTGGCTGAGAATTAAAACTCTAGGTGTGCGTAGAGATTGCTTGGGCATTAAGTAACAGTTTCCTAGTTAGACACAAAATGCTGGAATAACTCAGCGGGTCAGGCAGCATCTCTGGGATAGAAGGAATGGGTGACGTTTCGGGTCGAGACTCTTCTTCAGACTGATCGAAACAGTCTCCTAGTTTCAGCTTGTGGTGAAACTGTCTCAGCCATGATTCTAATCATGCAATTTTTTAAAAGTATTTAATAAATTTTATATAGGTTTTCTTAAAAAAACAAACCTGTCTGGTGGATTTGGTGTTGTTCCTGCCCTCCACACTTTAACCCGGCTAACTGAAGAAACCATTGCCTCCTCGTTTCTACATCCCTGCTGATATCCCACCTTGGCGGGGTGTCAGTGTGTGGCACTGCTGACTGTCTTTCTGAAGAGGCAGCTGGGGTAACTCAGCATCTCTGGAGAGAAGGAACAGGTGACGTTTCGGGTCGAGACCCTTCTTCAGACTCGGAGTCGAGGGAAACGAGAGATATACAACAATTGAATGAAAGATATGCAAAAAAGTAACGATGATGAAAGAAACAGGTCACTGTTAGCAATGTGTTAGGTGAGAACAACACAATAAGACTCAACAAAACTACTCTGAAACTGGTACTACGGATGAGAGAGGGAGAATTTAGTTTAGAGATACAGTGCGGAAACAGGCCCTTTCGGCCCACACCGCACATTAACACCATCCTACACCCACCAGGGACAATTTTTACATTTACCAAGCCAATTAATTTACAAACCTGTACGTCTTTGGAGTGTGGGAGGAAACCGAAGATCTCGGAGTAAACCCACGCAGGTCACGGGGAGAACGTACAAACTCCGTACAGACAGCACCCGTAGTCGGGATGGAATCCGGGTCTCTGGCGCTGCATTCACTGTAAGGCAGCAACTCTACCGCTGCGCCACCGTGCCGACCGGAATGTAGGGGTTACTTGACGTTAGCATCTGCAGTTCCTTCCTGCACATTGTCTTTCTGAAGTTGATTTGCCTTGGAACCAATGTGTTAGTTGGCATGGAGGGCCATGATACGGCTTCTGGCAGCAAGCATTTTAGGAGCTACAGAGCAAGCTTCAAAGGTAGGAACATAGACCAATACAGCACAATGGGCAGCAGAAGTTCTGAGCCTTTACTCCTCTCTATAGCAGAGGGAAGCATCTCATAGAGTCACAGAGTCACACAGTGTGGAAACAGGCCCTTCATAGTCATAGAGTCACAGAGTGATACAGTGTGGAAACAGGCCCTTGATAGAGTCAGAGTGATACAGTGGAAACAGGCCCTTCGGCCCAACTGGCCCACACTGACCAACATGTCCCAGCTACCCTAGTCCCACTTGCCTGTGCTTGGCCCATACCCTCCAAACCTATCCTATCCATGTACCTGTCCAACTGTTTCTTAAATGATGGGATAGTCTCAGCCTCAACTACCTCCTCTGGCAGCTTGTTCCATACACCCACCACCCTCTGTGTGAAAAAGTTACCCCTTCGGATTCCTATTAAATCTTTTCCCCTTCACCTCGAACCTGTGTCCTCTGGTCCTCGATTCCCCAACTCTGTGTAAAATGCGTTCAGGGGGTAAGGACAATACTCAGACTGACAACGTTGGACACTGAGTTAAGGGATGGGGGGGGCAGGAAGGCATTTATGTCGTAGCTGAGACATGATCTTATTGAATGAGGGAACAAGCTCAGTCATTTGGGCAACTATTTTTGAAACTGGGCCATAGCAGGTAGAGCCACTGTCTCACAGCACCAGGAACCCAGGTATGATCCCAACTCTGTCTCTGTGTGGAGTTTGTACCTTCTCCCTGTGACTGCGTGCGTTCTCTCCGGGTGCTCTGGTTTCCTCCCACATCCCAAAGACGTACTGGTATGTTGGTTAATTGGCTGGGCAAATGTAAAAATTGTCCCTAGTGGGTGTAGGATAGTGTTAATGTGCGGGGATCACTGGTCGGCGCGGACCCGGTGGGCCGAAAGGGCCTGTCTCCACACTGTATCTCCAAACTAAACAAAAACAGAGTTCAGGCAGTGGTTTGATAGCAACAAACTTTTTAATATAATCAACTGCTGTACAAAATTAGTACCTCACTAAAAATCAACTTGCTAATTAAGCAGCAACCCTCTGTCCATGGAAGAGCAGTGAATGTTGTCCACTCAGCACCTCCATGGGTTCCAGCCTCTCATCTCATCTCCCCTAGCATAGACGGGTTGTGAACACCTCTGTATCTCAGTTAGGCAAGGTGGAGCACCTGATAGAGGGCAGAGGGGGCAAACTCCAGCGACCAGAGTGGGGTTGGTCACTGACTATCGCGCTCTCCCCCCCCCACCCACCCCCGAACTCACAGGGACAGGCTGGCCTGCACTGGACTGCACTAAGGCCATACTCTGTTCACCCTTGTCACTGCCTGCTGTGGTGTTGGACGTAGGGTTGCCAACTGTCCCGTATTAGCCGGGACATCCTGTATTTTGGGCTAAATTGGTTTGTCCCGTACAGGACCGCCCTTGTCCTGTATTAGGCCCGGACACTGCAGGCCTGGACACTGTAGGCCCGGAGGGCCGTTGTAGTCCTGGACAGTGTGGGTCCGGGTGCCACCTCAGAAGTTGCGTAGCAACCCGCCTCCCGGCCGCCATTAGTGGAGCGGGAGCACGTGGCCGCTGGCTGGGTGAGGTCACGTGGCGGTGACATCACCTTTGTCCCTTATTTGGGAGTGAGGAAGTTGGCAACCCCTAGTTGGATGTCCTATTAAACCCAGCTTGCCCACCACGGTGACTGGGGTGAGGGAGCAGCATGGGGGGGTGGGGGTGGGGTGATGGAGACGGAAGCAAAGACATGTTCTGACAGAGATATGGAGCAGTTCCCCCCCCCCCCCCCCCCCGCACACTCACACAGACTAGAGGCAGAGTTACTATGAAAGCCCTGAGGTGGAGCACAGAGGTGGCTGAGGTGAGGAGATTATGCAGGTGGTGAAGCTGGACTTGTGTTGCTTGCTCCCTGCGTCAGGCCCTGTTACTACATACATTTACACCGCTACCTACTCCCAAGCCAACGTCACGTCACTCCCGCCACCCACGCCGTACGTGAACAGACCACACGTGGGCCAAGCGTCACTTCCTTGCCGTGTCGTAGTTGGCTACAAACCACTCGCAGGTCTCCTTGACAGCTGAAACACACAGAAACACGTATCAGTGTGAGAGTTAGTCAGTGTGGAAATTGGCCCTTTGGCCCAACCCAGCACGTTTTGGACACACACACAGACGCGCGCGCGCACACACACACGACCGATACACGGATAGGAAAGGTTAAGAGGGATATATGGGCCAATGCAGGAACGTGGGACTAGAGTGAGTGAGGCATCTTGTGCCGGCATAGGAAAGCTGGGCCGAAGGGCATGTTTCTGTGTTGAGAGGTCCTTCTGCAGTTGTACAGGGCCCCAGTGAGACCGCACCTGGAGTACTGTGTGCAGTTTTGGTCTCCAAATTTGAGGAAGGACATTCTTGCTATTGAGGGCGTGCAGCGTAGGTTTACTAGGTTAATTCCGGAATGGCGGGACTGTCATATGTTGAAAGACTGGAGCGACTAGGCTTGTATACACTGGAATTTAGAAGGATGAGAGGAGATCTTATCAAAACGTATAAGATTATTAAGGGGTTGGACACGTTAGAGGCAGGAAACATGTTCCCCATGTTGGGGGAGTCCAGAACCAGGGTCCACAGTTTAAGAATAAGGGGTCGGCCATTTAGAACTGAGATGAGGAAAAGCTTTTTCACCCAGAGAGTTGTAAATCTGTGGAATTCTCTGCCTCAGAAGGCAGTTGAGGCCAATTCTCTGAATGCTTTCAAGAGAGAGCTAGATAGAGCTCTTAAAGATTGCGGAGTCAGGGGGTATGGGGAGAAGGCAGGAACGGGGTACTGATTGTGGATGATCGGCCATGATCACTGTGAATGGCGGTGCTGGCTCGAAGGGCTGAATAGCCTCCTCCTGCACCTATTGTCTATAAGACACAGCGCGGAAACAAACCCCCTTCAGCCCACCGAGTCCACGCCAACCAGTGATTCCCCCCCGCCCCCCCATACATTAACACTGTCCTACACACACGAGGGACAATTTACAATTTCACCAAGCCAATTAACCTACAGACCTGCACGTCTTTGGAGTGTGGGAGGAAACCGAGGCACCCGGAGAAAACCCACGCAGGTCACGGGGAGAACGTACAAACTCCGTACAGACAGCATCCGTGGTCGGGATCGAACCCGGGTCTCCGGCGCCGTGAGGCAGCAACTCTATGCTGCGCCACCGTGCGGGTCACTGGTGCCGAGGCCACTCTGCGACCCAGGGTCCTCGTCAGCACCGACTGAGGGCTGCACGAGGTGGTGTCACAGTGGGGAGGGGACACATCACCGGGTCCCAGCAGCTCATGGGGGGGGGGGGGAGGGGGTGCGGGAGGGAGGGAGGGGGGTGAGGAAGGGAGGAGGAGGGGGGTGGTGAGGGAGGGGGGGGGAGGGGGGGAGGAAGGGAGGGGGGGAGGAAGGGAGGGGGAGGAAGGGAGGGGGAGGGGGGGTGAGGAAGGGAGGGTGAGGGGGGTGAGGAAGGGAGGGGGAGAAGGAGGGAGGGGGGAGGAAGGGAGGTGAGGGAGGGGGGTAGTGGGGGGTGCGGTGGGGGTTGTGGGAGGGGGTAGTGGGGGGTGCGGTGGGGGGTGCGGAGGAGGGGCGGGTGATGGTGTAACTCACCCTGACTGAAGGGGGTGAACTGGAAGTCGGGCAGGTACTTCCTCAGCTTGCCGTTGTTGGCCGTCTTCTTGAACTGGCCGTCAGATTTACTCGTGTCGAACTGGACGCACGCAGTTAAAGGAAAAGTCACGCGGAGCGGGGCCAGGCCCTTCGGCCCACCGAGTCCATGCTGTTCAATGACCACCGGTCAACCAGGCACTAATCCCAATTCATCAACTCCCCCCCCCCCCACACAGACACGCACACACCCCCCCCCTCCCTCCCTCACGCACACACGATAACTAACTAACTAACGTCGTTGGGATGTGGGGGGAAATCCCGTGTTGTCACGGGGAGAACATGCAAACTCCACACAGACAGCAACCGAATTAGGAGGGTGACTGCCTCCAGGGTGGGCTCCAGTAGACCGAGCGGGCGGGACGTGAGAGAGGGAAGGTGAGGGAGGGAGGGAGGGGAGGGAGGGGGGGTGAGGGAGGGAGGGGGGGTGAGGGAGAGGGAGGGAGGGGGGGTGAGGGAGGGGAGGGAGGGGGGGTGAGGGAGGGAGGGGGGGTGAGGGAGGGAGGGGGGTGAGGGAGGGAGGGGGGGTGAGGGAGGGAGGGGGGGTGAGGGAGGGAGGGGGGTGAGGGAGGGAGGGGGGTGAGGGAGGGAGGGGGGTGAGGGAGGGAGGGAGGGGGGTGAGGGAGAGAGGGAGGGGGGTGAGGGAGGGAGGGAGGGAGGGAGGGGGGTGAGGGAGGGAGGGAGGGGGGGTGAGGGAGGGAGGGGGGGTGAGGGAGGGAGGGGGGGTGAGGGAGGGAGGGGGGGTGAGGGAGGGAGGGGGGGTGAGGGAGGGAGGGAGGGGGGGTGAGGGAGGGAGGGAGGGGGGGTGAGGGAGGGAGGGGGGGTGAGGGAGGGAGGGGGGGTGAGGGAGGGAGGGGGGGTGAGGGAGGGAGGGGGGGTGGGGGGGAGGGAGGGGGGGTGGGGGGGGGAGGGAGGGGGGGTGGGGGGGGGAGGGAGGGGGGGTGGGGGGGTGAGGGAGGAGGGTGAGGGAGGGAGGGGGAGGGTGAGGGAGGGAGGGGGAGGGTGAGGGAGGGAGGGGAGGGGGAGGGGTGAGGGAGGGGGGGAGGGTGAGGGAGGGAGGGGAGGGTGAGGGAGGGAGGGGGAGGGTGAGGGAGGGAGGGGGAGGGTGAGGGAGGGAGGGGGGGTGAGGGAGGAGGGGGGGGTGAGGGAGGGAGGGGGGGTGAGGGAGGGAGGGGGGGTGAGGGAGGGAGGGAGGGAGGGGGGGTGAGGGAGGGAGGGAGGGGGGGTGAGGGAGGGAGGGAGGGGGGGTGAGGGAGGGAGGGGGAGGGTGAGGGAGGGAGGGGGAGGGTGAGGGGGGAGGGGGAGGGTGAGGGGGGAGGGTGAGGGAGGGAGGGGGGGTGAGGGAGGGAGGGGGGGTGAGGGAGGGGGGGGTGAGGGAGGGAGGGGGGTGAGGGAGGGAGGGGGGGTGAGGGAGGGAGGGGGGGTGAGGGAGGGAGGGGGGGTGAGGGAGGGAGGAGGGGGTGAGGGAGGAGGGGGGGGTGAGGGAGGGAGGGGGGGTGAGGGAGGGGAGGGGGGGTGAGGGGGAGAGGGAGGGGGGGTGAGCGCCCGAATGTGTAAGTATGCAAAGATAATCTCACCGTCCTGCCACACATGGGACAAATAAAGCACCGTCGGTCCAGGCCAGGCCGCCCCTTGCAACGCCGTCTGTACACCAGGCCTTCGTGGTCAGATGGAGATCCCTGCACGTACAACCACTGGGACTGGAAAATGGCCCCAAACTGCCCACTCTGTATACTGTCTCAGTGTACCACTGCTGTGCACTTGTACTGGATGTGAGATGCTTATCTAATGCAGGTGCCCCTCAGCCTACCATGGGGTTCCGTTCCGAGAAACCCGTCGCAAAGCGGAAATATCGTACGTCGAAATGCATTTAATACACGCGATCACGTGTCCGGAAGCGAGCGGCGGGTCGCTACAGGTCGCTGCCGTTTGCACCATCGCAAAGGTCGTACCATCGCAAGTGGAAGCATCGTAAGCTGTGGGAGCATCTTGTATGTATCTAAGTATCTAAGCCAAAACATTATGACCTGATCATCCAAAACATTATGCCCAGCTGCCTAATATGCTGTTGGTCCTCCGTGTGCAGCCCCATACGCAGCAGGGTGTCGATGCACTGTGTATTGTGACACATTCCTCCCGTGACCACCATTAAC